>NW_027248528.1:472500-772500 GCF_031021105.1 Erythrolamprus reginae | reverse complement strand
TTCTCAACTCCCTCGTCACTTAGTCACCACCTCTGCTGGTGTCCTCCATTTATTGCAAGACAAATGACACCTTTCCCCAGACAGATGTGCTTCCCCTCCCCCCCTTCCCCCTCCCCTTTAAAAAAAATCTCTACCTGTTCATTTGTCCATCTCCCAGCCACTCCATCTTCTAATATTCTTGCCTCCTCTGCCTCTCTCCCCCAAAATGTTTTTTATCACCCTGTGGAGTTCTCTTTCTACCTCCTCCGTTGCCAATTGTCTACAGTAATTTCTGTCCATGCACATAAGACTACCAGAAGCATCCGGAAAAGATTAGAGCGTCCCCCTCCCTGCCCCATTCACTCCCCCCCCCTTTGCTCTAATCTGCCACCCCTCCCTTTGACGTCTTTCTCTCCTTCCTCGTATCAGCACCAGCTGAGGCTTCGCTGCATAAACAGCCACCTCAACCCACAGCCCGGATCCCCCTATAATCAACAATCCTCAAATGAGCATATGGTCACCCTGAGTGATTGATCTCATCAGTAAGAAATCATTTCTAAGGGGTTGGGAGGTGGGCATAGGATGGAAGGATGAACGGTTGAGGACCGCAAAAGGTAAGCTGTCAACTAGGCCTGTTTTAGACTAGGGCCCCTCCTCCTCTAACTGCAGCATCGGCTCAGCCACGTTGGAGGCAACCCCTCCCCTCCCTCCCCCGCCTGCAGCGCAGACATTTTCCCCCTCCCCTCCCCCCCCTTCTCCCCACACATCCATTTTGGGCTGCAGCTGACTGCTGCATCAGTTGCATTCCTGAAATAAGGCTTTTAAGTCGCACACCAATGGGGACTGTTGATCGGAACGTTCCCGTGGATGTGTCCTTAGCATCTTAACTGAGCAGCTCTTGGTACCTCTATCCTAGCAACTGCCTGGCAACCACAATGTCTCCTTAGCAACCACCCTCCCATAGCAACTTTCATAGTAACCATTGTGAAAGAAGATGAAGTTGGATCCGCCAAAGAGGGGAGGTGCCTTTTTCTGCCACCGCCCCACCACCAACCCTGAAGAGCGATCACCTCCCTACGTCTAAAGCCTCCCTAATTATATTTTTTTTTAAAAATGCATTTTTCATTTTGATTGTGTGCCTGGGCTTCTCCAGCAAAAAGGCCCAGGATGGGAGGGAGTGGCGATGGTTATGATGGTGGCAGTAGAGTTTTTATAGGAGAGTTATAATTTGGGAGGCAAAAAAACCTTGGAGTTGTGAGGGACGAAGGGGCTGAGATGGAAACTAGGAAGTTGTTGGATGGAAAAAGTCACAAATAATGTTGGTGCAGAGAGAGGAAGAAAGAGGAGCAATTCTAAGATGGATGAGGAAGGGAAGGGAAAAGTAGAAGAATGAGGCATAATATTTATTTCTTATTTATCAATTTATTTTGTCCAAAAACACAATAATACACAATGAAGGTTATAGAGGATACACTCAAAATATATCAAGGAAAGAAGAGAAAATATACGAATAGGATAAATCAATGAGGGAATAGAAGAAAAGTTAGGGGGATAGAAGAGAAAATATAAGAGATATAGGAGAGACAGTAGGACAGGGGACAGAAGGCATGCTAGCGCGCTTATGCCAAAGTATTTAATAATAAATACAACATTTCTTTGAGATGCTAAATAAATATTGTCATAAAAATGCTGGGCCTTGTGGCTTGTAAATACATCTGCAGTTAAACGAGGAAGGTATGAAAGTTCTCTCTCTTTCTCTCTCTCACACACACACTCACTACCACCAAACACAAATCCACAGAGAAATGCGTAAACTCTTACCTTGAATTCCCCAAAAATGGCAACGTAAATATTTTATAGTTTCTTGCTGTACCTCTTTTGGAAGAAAAAAACGATGGGCAATCTGAGGAGCCTCTATGTTTTACTCTTCTCATCTGCTTCCTTACAAGGGATGACCAAAATATTATTTTTGTAACAAAATGCATAGCTTATTTTCAGAATTCTTATGGGAGGTGAGGTTACAAATCATTAAATAAGATGTGCAACATCGCTTATAAAATTTGCATCTGTTTTCCTCCACAAAGAGTTTATTTTCTGTAAGAGAATAGGTCTTGAACTATTTCTCTTTATTATCTAGAAAATAAGATTTATTTATACAGTATACCGGTATTGGCTTGGCAAATCAGGAAGCAGTATTTTTTTAAAATAGGAATGGACTTATATTATGTTCCTCATTTAAAAAAAAAATAAAATCAAATAACATCATTAATTTTCCATATTGCACCTTCAACCTATACCTATGGGCATCTGCTAGGATTGGAGGTGTGGATTTATAGCCCCCTGCCCATCTCTATAATATTCAGAGTAACACATAGATTCCATCCAAATTGTAACTGCAAATACACATTGGGTTTCATTGTCAAGGACAGAAGGGGAGGGGGAAGAGAGAGAGAGATTTGCTTTGCCAAAACACATTTTCGATAAAGAACCATTCATGATATCCTTCTATTCTTATTCAAGTCTTTGCTGCTTTGGTCATAGAATCTATTGCAAGAAAGGAGCCGGGAAGAAAAACACATGGCAGTGGCAATATATCTATAGGTGACTCTCCAGACGGCTATGTAGGTGGCAGAGAAAGAAGAGTCCGGTGCCTTTTCTTGCGCAAGGAAATTCATATTGACCTCCCCTGTGAGCCTCCATTCGACGTGAGAAATGAGAGAAAAGAGGGGCTTGGGGTGAAAGAGGCCTGACATCATGTCTGCTCTCAAAAATAATAATTTCAGCCAAAGGAAGCAGTCCGCTGCATTTCTCGTTCTATAAGCGAAGAAGGGGGAGAGGGGAGGGGGGGTTTGTCCAGATAACACAGTTAATCAGTTATGCAGCAAGCGGGAGCAGACTGCAGAAGAGGCACATTTCCAAAAACACAAATAGAAAAAGCCTAGGTTGCTTTGGAAAGGCAAAAGAGAGGAATCCCACAGAACTAGCCCTTGCAAAGAAGCTACTGCATTTTCATTTGCTAAGCAGATTCCTAGCTCCACGGCTCCCTTGCCTGGTAGGAGAAGGAAATAGCCAGGCTAGGTATTCTGCAGGTCTGAAGAAATCCAAAATGCGCTGTTTGGAAAAAGCAGGACTCGACATGCTGCTTCTACTGCCGCTGCTTTGCTCCCTGTCTCTTCTACAAGGTAAGCGGGAAGCTTTTTGGCACAAGGGTTGGGGAGGGGGCGGCCGGGCGACCCAAACGGAAGGGGCTTATTTCAATTTAACCATCTTTTATATTAACGGGGAAAAAAGGGGGTTGTTGTTGAAAAATCCATCTCCATCACTACCAGCTTCCCGCCTCCCCCCCCCCCCAACCGCCCTTCCCCAGTGCAAATGGCAGGTGGGCATATGTTGTAAAGATGGTGTTGGAGCCTATTTGAAAATGCATCTTGACATGGACCAAAAAAAAGAAAGAAAGATTTGTTTTCATTGCTTGGGGATGCACGCATTTTACAATGGCTGTAGGGAAACGATGGTTGCAAGAGGATAAAAGAAGGGAGTTGGTATTTGATGGTCGGTGATATCTCCTAGGTGGAAATTGGGGATGGGGAGAAGAGAGGGGTTATTCTCTGGTGTAGTAAGCAGAATGTAGAAGCCTGGTGAGGATCATAGTTAATAGCAAGGAGGATGTAATTTGAGGTGCTCTTTGGAAGAAAAAACAAACAAACCAGAGAGGAATTCTATTTAGAAAGCTATAAAATCTGCTAGGGAGAGATTTGGAATCATTTTCACTTTACCTTATCCTATATCTTTGGGGCATTATAAAGGTTGGCAGTGATTTTAAGGGAAGCGATTATCTATAAAAGCAGGGTCGTCAGGTTGTTGCAGAAGGTTGCAAGTGAAGCAGAAATTTGAGGCTGACCCTTGACAGGAAGTTGCAGGAATCACCGAAAGATTTGATAGTTAGGTTTGAAAGCTGACCTGAATTTTTGAACATCAGGGTCCAAGAAATGGAGAGGAATGAGATGTGAATAAATTGAACTAGGCAAAGGACAACCCACCCCCCACCTCAGGGGGTGAAAAATCCCAGGGGTTTTTGCATGAAATGCTGCCAAGAAAAACAAATTCAATATTCATTCATTGCTAAACTGGAAAAGCAGAGTCCGGGTCAAAACGAGGGTGCCCCAATAAAGGTTCATTCAGAAGCATTAGCGAGCACGATGGCAAAGTCTTAAAAGAGCCTGCGGGGGGGGGGGGGGGGGCGCATTATGAAATCATGCGAAGGAACAAGCTGTTAGGCGACACATTTCCTAAAAAGGAGGTTGGCACTCTTGCAGCTCTGCAAATTCAGCGAAGGGTAAGAAGTTCGAATTTGCTGGATAGGTTAGGGTGAACCCTGATGCAACAGGGAGTCACCCTGGAAAAGGCCACGCAGAAGGATGGTGGTAGGGAAGAAGGCCTCGGAGTTTTGCGGGGCCCAAGGGTGTAAGGAAGAAACAGCTAGGCCTAGAAAACCAAGAAGGAAGGATGGGGTGTCACGCATAGATTTTCCACTTAGATGTGAAGACACAAGGGTTCCCCCTCCCCATGAACCATCACCATCACCCTTGTTGACTTGGGATGGGGGAGGTTGAGACACAGCACCCAGAAGTTGCTGGACATGGGAAATAAAACTTCAGCAAGATGTCATCTCACATAATCACATACCTCCCAGAGACCTATAAGGGCACACAGAGTTGGCCTCCTCTGGGTCCTGTCGACGAAGCAATGCAGGTTGGCGGGACTGCAGGGGAGGGCCTTCTCTGTGACTGCCCCTACTCTATGGAACCAGTTGCCCCCCCCTGATGTCCGTACTGCTCCCACCCTGCTGGCCTTCCGTAAGGCCACAAAAATGTGGCCTTGCCAGCAGGCCAGGTGAACCATGAACTAACAACTGACAGGGCCACATTGTATGAATGGTATGTATGTATGGGATTATGACTGCTTTGTAATTAATGGGTTTCTTTTAATACGGGGTTTTATAGTTTTAGATTATATTCGACTTCTTTTATTGTTTTTTAATAGAAATTTTATTTTTCTCCAACATAGAATAAAAAACAATACATAAATACAAACACTAAAACTATGCTTAAAGTAAAACATATATAAAATTTTTCTTTTTCTATTAATCATTCTATGGAGGCTTATTTTCTTCCCTTATAAAAAATCATTCTATAGAACCTATGTAATATTATCAAAATTAAGAAAACCTCAATCTTTTTCCCACCTTACATTGAAAAATTACATTACATCAGTATAAATAATATCAAACTCTATATTATGCGCATCTTAACTCAAACTTTCATTTCTACATTAGATTAATTAATTCAATATCAACTTATCCGACTTATTTCATTGTTCTGTATCTATTTGTATTTCTATCTAAATTATTATTGTAAACCACCCTGAGCCCTTTGGGAGTCGAATCAATCAATCAATCAATAGTTTCAAGTTTCAAGTTTTATTGGATTTATATGCCGCCCCTCTCCGAAAACTCGGGGCGGCTAACAGAAATCATAGACAATATAAAATAATAATCCAATACTAAAAGCAAATTAAAACCCCTTAATATAGAAAACCAAACACACATACAAACATACCATGCATACCATTGTAACGGCCTAGGGGGAGAAGAAATCTTAATTCCCCCATGCCTGGCGGCAGAGGTGGGTTTTAAGTGGTTTACGAAAGGCAAGGAGGGTGGGGGCAATTCTAATCTCTGGGGGGAGTTGGTTCCAGAGGGCCGGGGCCGCCACAGAGAAGGCTCTTCCCCTGGGTCCCGCCAAGCAACATTGTTTAGTTGACGGGACCTGGAGAAGGCCAACTCTGTGGGACCTAACTGGTCGCTGGGATTCATGCGGCAGAAGGCGGTCCCTGAGGTAATCTGGTCCTGTGCCATGAAGGGCTTTATAGGTCATAACCAACACTTTGAATTGTGACGGGAAACTGATCGGCAACCAATGCAGACTGTGGAGTGTTGGTGTAACTTTCCATGGGAAGCTTTGCCTTCTCCAGAGGCATCACCAATGGATTTTGACCAGTGGAGCAAACCAAGGTAGGGAAAACCTGTTTACCAAAGACCAGCAAGCCAGGCCTTTCCATTTGACTGAGGAAATAGGAAAAATGCACAGGGCGCCCAAGCCTCTGAGGCAGCTGGCCTTCCTAATAGAAAGAGCTCAGAGCAATTAACGGTTTTTTCAGAAGCTGCCCAGACCCACATGCTGTCAGTTGCCTGAAGCGGGCTACAGCTGTCAGTCCTGAACTTGTCATATCCAGGCAACCCGAGTGATGTGCGGCACTCGTCATTTGAGGCCTTTTAGGTCCCTGATTGGATCTGCAGACTTCTCTGCTCCTCCAAGCAGGAATGGGCTTTTCACAATCCAGCTATTCCCTTCCATCAGTAGCCTGCCTCCTAGCCAGAGGCTTTGGTTACCCGCCGTGTATTTATTTATTCAGCATGAAGCAAAGTTTAATGTATCAATACTCATATTTATATTTAGCTTCGTATTTATACATATTTAATGTAAAAATATGAAAGCTAAGTGACGCAGCTTTCTGCAGCAAAAGAGAAGGGAGTCAGCATTCACAAGATCACTTTTACACACGTAGGTCTCCAGTGGTTATCTGAGCTATCCGATGTCCCCTCGAGACATAGCTACAATTTGTCTCTTTTCATAAAGTAGCTATCCAAGTTTGCTGAAAGAAGACCACATCGTTTAAACAAATCATTCCATTTAACTCATTTTAATCCCAGTTCTGTTAGATTGCCTGTGCCTTAATGAACCATTTCTATTTTGTACTCTTTCATCATCTATTCTAATGGCTTATTTGGCTGCCATGGAGAATGAGGATTTTTCCCCCACCTCTCTTCCCCTCTCTAAATAATAAGTTAGCAAATGGATTTGTCTTTTTTATGATTGTGGATCTTCTTAAATGACTTTTTGAGGACAACATACAGATCACATTTGATCCACAAAGTATATATGTGTGAAATTATCTTTTACATTTTTATATTATCTCCAACTATGATTGTCAATAAAAATGTGATTAAGCTGCAATTCGAAGTATTATACTCTGGGAAGATGACACTTTTGAATGTCATTTAAGTTTGTAAACATCACTGTTTATTTCAATTAACTTGGCCAAAGAAAAATTATTATTATTATTATTATTATTATTATTTATTAGATTTGTATGCCTCCCTTCTCCGGAAACTCGGGGTGGCATACAAATCTAATAAATAAGTTGAAGTGATGATGATGAAGGTATACCCCAAATTTTTTAGGGACTACCCCATGTTCAGAATTTTGACTTAAAGAATTGAAGAATTGAAGAATTCGATTTTTATTTCTATGTCAACTATATGCTTGGGAAAACAGATTATATCTATTTGGGGGGGGAAATCTATGTGACCCAATTCCCATCTTGTAATACATGGAGTGCTCTCAATTTAATTTATAAACTCTATCTTTAAAGAACCCTGCCGTCTAAAACCTTTTCCAATGTTAGCCATTTTAAGACGTGTGGACTTCAGTTCCCAGAATGCCTCAGCCAACTCAACCGAACCGGTCCTACGAACTTTTATCACAAGCAGTTAGGTTGTTAAGTGAGTCATGCTCAGTTTTATGACCTTTCTTGTTGTGGTTGTTAAGCAAATCATCCAATTGTTAAATGAACACCTAGTCATTAAATCAGGGGTCTCCAACCTTGGCCACTTTAAGCCTGTCGGACTTAAGTTGGAAGTTGAAGTCCGCCAGACTTAAAGTGAACAAGGTTGGGGACCCCTGCATTAAATGGACTTTGCTTTCCCCTGTTAACTTTGCTTGTCAGATGTCAGTTGGGAAGGTCACAGATGGAGATCATATGACAGGATATATATATATATATATATATATATATATATATATATATATATATATCCAACTACTCAGGATATCACGCCTAATCTACAACCATTAACTAATCAGCATACCTGAGCTACATCAACGACCCCAGGTGTTACCCCACTGACTCACCAGGAAGTTTCTATACAGCAGGCAATTGCTGACCCATCAAACCACACTCAGCCACCAGTATTTATAGAAGGAAGGTAGCTCAGGTCTCGCTATGTTCGCCCTAGAACAAGGACAGAAACACCAGCCTGAAGATGACGAGTGGGACCTCGTCGAAACGTCGCCAGAAATTTCCAAATCCTACACGGGAAGAAACCCGAATATACCAAGACCATCATATATATTTATAAAGGTTATATGTATATGTATATGTATGTATGTGTGTGTATATATATGTATATATATGTGTATATATATGTATATATATGTGTATGTATGTATGTACAGTGATCCCTCGAGTTTCGCGATCTCGCCTATTGCGAAACGCTATATCGCGAGTTTTCAACCCGGAAGTTAACTCCACCATCTGCGCATGCGTGCCCTTCCACGCATGCGTAGATGGTGGAGTTTCCCCGCCGGGCAGAGGCTTCCCTGGGTCTTCCCCCTCTTGCCCCGGTAAGGCGCGAGCAACGGCGTGGGCGGGCGGGCGGCACGCGCGCGGGGAAACCCCAGGGCCGCTTCCCAGCTGGGAAGCAGCCCCAGCAACGGCGTGGGTGGGTGGGCGGCACGCGCGCGCGCGCGCGGGGAAACCCCAGGGCCGCTTCCCAGCTGGGAAGCGGCCCCAGCAATGGCATGGGTGGGCGGGCGGCACGCGCGCGCGCAGGGAAACCCCAGGGCCGCTTCCCAGCTGGGAAGCGGCCTCAGCAACGGCGTGGGCGGGCGGGCGGCACGCGCGCGGGCGGGGAAACCCCAGGGCCGCTTCCCAGCTGGGAAGCGGCCCGAGCAATGGCGTGGGCGGGTGGGCGGCACGCGCGTGCGCGGGGAAACCCCAGGGCCGCTTCCCAGCTGGGAAGCGGCCTCAGCAACAGCGTGGGCGGGCGGGCGGCACGCGCGCGGGCGTGGAAACCCCAGGGCCGCTTCCCAGCTGGGAAGCGGCCCCAGCAACGGCGTGGGCGGGCGAAGGGTGGGCGGCGCGCGTGCGGACAAGCGGCAGCAGCGAGGCGGCGGGGAAACCCAATCTTCAGCTCCTCGCTGCTGCGGTGGAAGTAAAAACACCATCTGCGCATGCGCAGATGGTGTTTTTACTTCCGCACCGCTACTTCGCGAAAAATCGATCATCGCGAGGGGTCCTGGAACGGAACCCTCGCGATGATCGAGGGATCACTGTATGTATGTATGTATGTATGTATGTATGTATGTATGTATGTATATATATATATATATATATATATATATATATATGTAGATTGTTCTGAGTTCGGGTTTTGCCCTGTGTAATATTTTGCATGTCTATGCGATGTTTCGGTGAAATCACATCCACCATCATCAGGCTGAAGTTTCCAAGCCTTGTGCTGTTGTAAAACAAATATATATATATATATATATATATATATATATATATATATATAACCTTTATAAATACATATTGGTTGCCCAGTGCCCAAAATTACAGTCCTATGACGTCAGCGATGTTGTAAGTGTGAGAACCAGTCGTCACTTTTTTCAGTTCTGTCACAATATTGAATGATAAGTCTGTCACTAAATGAATGATACGTTCTATCTATAGAAATGAGTAGTCTAAACCAGGGGTCTCCAACCTTGTCAACTTTAAGAATTGTGGACTTCAACTCCCAGAATTCCTTAGCCAGCGGGCTGGGGAAATCTGGAAATTGAAGTTCCCAAGTCTTACATTTCACAAGGTTGGAGACCCCTGATCTAAACTATAGGATGGTGGCAACTCTTATTTAGGGCTCCCCTTTTTCTATGAATGCGATCTCCCAAAAAAGTGGAACCAAGGGGGCAGGGGTGGGCTATTAGCCCTAACACTAAATTGTGCTTGCCGCGGCGGCTCGTAAGTGCTCGCGGGGCCAGCGCGATTTTGCATCTGCACCTGTGGAGGTAGCAAAATCACGCACAGAGCCACAGGTGCACCCGTGTTTCAGCAAGGTTTTTTGCTTCTGTGCATGCTGAAACACGGGCGTACCTGTGGCTCCGTGCACGATTTTGCTACCTCCACAGGTGCAGAAGCAAAATTGCGATGGTCCTGCCAGCACTTATGAGCTGCGGTGGCGAGCACAATTTAGCGTTCATGCTAGTAGCCCACCACTGCAAAGGAACCTGTGGACAGAGAAGAACATGTACAGGTAGTCCTCTGCTTACAATCATTCATTCAGTGACTTTTCAAAGTTAAACAGGGCTGAAAAAAGTGAGTTATGACCATTTTTCACATTTGCGACTGTTTTGCAGCATCCCCGTGGTCACATGATCAAAATTTGGACCCTTGGCAACTGCATGTATTTATGACGGGACTGCAATGCGCCAGGGTCATGTGATCCCAACTTGCAACCTTCTGACAAGCAAAGCCAATGGGGAAACCAAGTTCACTTAGCAACCATGTTATTAAATTAACAACCGCAGTGACACAATTAACAACTGTGTCAAGAAAAGTCACAAATGGGGCAAAATTCACTTTAACCACTACCTTACTTAGCAATGGATGTTTTGGGCTCAGTTGTGGCTGTAAGTCAAGGACTAACTTGTGCAGGATTGGACCATTGTGTAAGGACGGCAGGCCAAAATTACAGGCCTAAATGGACATTAGGCAGTAAAGCATAAGTAAACAACCAAGAATGTAGGCCTGTCTGTTGCTATAGAAACTGCTTAAGTGATTTGTGCCTGCCTGCCTCTCTCTCTCTCTCTGTTTCTGCCCCTCTCTCTCTCTCTCTCTCTGTGTGTGCAACCTATCTCACAAAGCTTGATGGTTGTGCAGAAAAATTAGATTAACTAGTCACAAAAACCTACAACATGGGTATCCAATCCTGTTGGTTTGCTATAGATCTATTTTGAGCTTATTTGCTCTTGTCAGTCACCCATACCCTTACTGGGATTTGAACCTGCAGCCTCTGCCTTGTAAGGCAGTGGCTTTAGCCTCCAGGACAGTGATTTTCAACCTTTTTTGAGCCGCGGCACATTTGTTACATTTACAAAATCCTGGGGCACACCACCAACCAAAATGACACTCTAAGACACTCTCCTCTCTTTTTCCATTCCTGTCCTCCCCCCCTTGTGTGTGTGTGTGTATACACACTCCTGAACCATTTCCAAAAACAGGTGAGGGCTGGGGTTTTTTTCTCTCTTATTCTTTGGGTGCTTTTTATCATATGCTTTAAATCAAGAGTCACTTCTCTCTATCTTTGGTTTCTCTCTCTTTCTTCTCATTCTCTGCCGCAATAATTTTCCAATTTCTCTTTTTTTCTCCCCTTTTCTCTCTCATTTCTCTCTTTCTCTCTCCCTTCCTCCCCCCCTCTCTCTTGCTTTCTTTCTCTCTTTCTCTCTCTCTCTTTCTTTCTCTCTCTCTCTTTCTCTCTCTCTCTTTCTCTCTTTCTCTCTCTCGCTTTCTCTCTCGTACACCACACCGGCAACAGCAGCATCAGGCAGGAGCCGCAGGGCGGCGGCAGGGTGGTCGGCTGCGAGTGGGAGCTCCAGAGCGGAGGCACTGTCATCGTTGGCTGGATGTGTTGCTGGATGCCATACATGCTGGTGGTGCACTGGGCATCAGCACGGGGCTGGCATCTCCATCCCGGCCCAGCCAGCGGGCCAGTGTCAGCCCCGCAGCGCCAGCAT
Source organism: Erythrolamprus reginae (assembly GCF_031021105.1). NCBI lineage: Eukaryota > Metazoa > Chordata > Lepidosauria > Squamata > Dipsadidae > Erythrolamprus > Erythrolamprus reginae. The sequence continues at coordinate 760,828 of NW_027248528.1, read as the reverse complement.
GTACGGTGTCCAGCAACATGTCCAGCCACCGCTCTCGGTGCCTCTGCCCTGGAGTTCCCGCTTTCAGCCGACTGCCCTGATGCCGCCCCGTGGCTACTGCCCAATGCTGCTGTTGCTGGCACAGTGTACGCTGTTGCCGACCGCTCGCAGTCGCCGCCCCGCGTCTACTGCCCGGTGCTGCTGCTGCCAGCGCCCTCCCACTCCCATTGCTGGCGCCCTCCCGCTGGGCCCCAAGGTTCATCTGCCGCCGCCGCTGCCAGGGAAGCTCCAGCCAGGCGGGGCACTGCAGCTGCCGGAAAACTTGGAAGGCGCGAAGAAGGAAGCTCAGCTTTCGGTCTCGCAACTTTTTGCTCTTCGCGCCCTCAGCAAAAAGTTGTGAGACTGGAACCTGAGCTTCCTTCTCCACGGCACACCTGACCATGCGTGCCACGGCACACTGGTTGAAAAACACTGCTCTAGGATCCAGACTCTCCTCCTTATCAGCTGCCCTGAGTCTTCAAAGAGGGGCGGCATGCAAATCTAATAAATTATTATTAAATTATTATTATTATTGTTGTTGTTGTTGTTGTTGTTGTTGTTGTACCAGGGAAGGGTTATATGTGATTTTTTGTCGAGTCACCCTGGTATATCCACCAGGGGCCATATTCCAAGGCAGATAAACTTTTTATAGCTGACAACTATATAAATGTAACATATTTTTGTAGATAGATAGGTAGGTAGGTAGACAGACAGACAGACAGACAGACAGACAGACAGACAGACAGACAGACAGACAGAAAGAAAAGTTAATGAACATAAATCAAATAAAAACATTAAAAGTTTATGCTTTTTTGGGCTGCACTAATAGCTATCAAGGACTACAAACAATCTACAGACTATGAGTGGGAGGAGCCTGATCTAGAACGTCCAAAACCTTCTTAGATTTCTATAGCTCTTTGCTGCCATCTGTGGGAGTCTGGAACATTGCAGTCCAGAAAGGCCAGTCCCAGGAAAAAAAATAGGGTGGGAACCAGTGCTATGCCTGCTGGTCCAGGAGGGAACGTGCAGCCTTATTAAATTTAACAAATTTACAATTTGCAATTTAATTTAATTTATTGAACTTCTATGCTGCCCAATTCTGCAGGACTCAGGGCAGCTTGCAACAATTAAAAAACAGGACAATTGCACAATAACAAAAAGAAGTTGAAAATATTTACAATCTACTTCTCTGTGACATTTGGGGCTAATGTGAGGAGAATGGGAAGGACTGGCCACTGTTAACCCTTTGTCTCCTGCAGGCCTGCCTCTCTGGGAAAATGAAGAGGCCACCCCTTCCCTGTTGTTGGAAGCCCTCTCCTCGGAGGCCATGGAGGGACCCAAAGAGGAGGAAATGGAGGTCTCGGCGGAGGTGCGGGGATCCTCACCCCCAAGTCCCGAAGGCCTCTCCGAGTTGCTTGAAGGGGCACTGCTGAGAAAGGAGTTTCCCGGAGAGGAAGTGGCGGAAGAGCCAATTTCCGGTGAGAACCCCCCCCCCCCCCCCAAAAAAAAAAAATTTGGTGATTCTTGGAGCCGGACTGTGGGCCTATTTATAAGGGGAGACACCATTGTGAATAATAAAATTTGGCATTGCACTTTAAAAAATGGGGAATGGGACAGGACGCAGTGGGGGTAGTAAGTTTATGCACTATTTATTGAATACTTAATAGATTTTTTTATTGTCCTTCCTTCTCTAGTCCCTTAGTATGATCCTTAATTACTTTTAAAATAGGAAATAATTAAATAGCATATTTTTTACCCATAAACGCTTTAAACATTTTCATCATTATCTAGAACTGAACTTTTATAACAATGAAAGAAAATTGAGCTACTTGCCTAATCTGTTATCATACTGAACCTTGTAGGTTCGGTACAAACCCTTAAAAATGTTACTGTGCTCCTCAGCAAATTATGCCGTCTATCATTTGTCCTTTTTGTGGTTATTCAAACAATGTGACTTAATCCACTGAAAAAGAGTCCAAGCACCTATTTGATAATTTTTCCCACCCAGTCACAGGACCTTTAAGCCACCACCCGGTCATATGACTCCTACCTGGTCACGTGACCATCAAGCCACTCCCGCAAAACAAGCTATGACCACAGTGTGGCAGTAAAAATTTTGGCAGCCTGTCACTATCCATAATTGCACATTGGTTTTTCTGCCAGGAAAAAAGCGAACAGGTGGCAGAGAGGAGATTTTTGAGCAGTGGGAGGTAGGGGCATGTTGCCATTACTGCCACTACTGCGTGTGCAGCTTCATTTGTCTTTCATGCGCACCCATGCTAGGCACACGGATCCCTAGCATGTTTCTCCTTCTGTGTATGCACAGGAAACAAAAATGCACTGAAATCTCATGACGGGATGCACACGCAAGGGTTTTTTTTGCTTCTGCACATGTGCGGAATGGAAAAATTGCCCAAAATCTCATACATTTATTTATTTATTTATTTATTTATTTACTTACTTACTTACTTACTTACTTACTTACTTACTTACTTACTTACTTACTTACTTACTTATTTACTTTATTTATTTATTCATTTATTTATTTACTTACTTATTTACATACTTATTTATATTTATTTATTAATTTTGTCCAATACACAATACATATTGAAGAGAATAGACATGTAGCATTATATATAAAGAAAAGGATAGAAGAAAAGGTATAAAAATAGAGGAGAAGATATATGAAAGGAAGAAGAGATATATGATATACGAGATAAAGAAGAGACAATTGGACAGGGGACAGAAGGCACACTAGTGCACTTATGTACACCCCTTGCTGACCTCTTAGGAACCTGGAGAGGTCAATCGTGGATAGTCTAAGGGAGAAATGTTGGGGGTTAGAGGATGACACTACTGAGTCCGGAAATGAGTTCCACGCTTCGACAACTCGATTGCTAAAGTTATATTTTTTACAGTCAGGTTTGGAGCGATTAATATTAAGTTTGAATCTGTTGTGTGCTCTTGTGTTGTTGCGGTTGAAGCTGAAGTAGTCATTGGCAGGCAGGACGTTGCAGCATATGATCTTGTAGGCCAGTGTTTTTCAACCAGTGTGCCGTGGCACACTAGTGTGCCGCGAGACATGGTCAGGTGTGCCGCGAAGCTCAGCAAGAGAGAGAAAGAAAGAAAGAGAGAGAGAAAGAAAGCAAGAGAGAGAGAGAGAGAAACAAAGGCAGGGAAGGAGGGAGAGATAGAAAGAGCAAAAAAGAGGAAGGAAGGGAGAAAGAAAGGGATGGAGAGAGAGGAAGGAAGGGAAAGAGAGGAAGAGGGAGAGAAATAGAGCGAAAGGGAGGAAGAGAGAGAGATTTTTTTTGTCCAAATTTTTTAGCCCCCCCACCACTCCCCCCCCCTGCTTAATGTGCCCCATGATTTTGTATATGTAAAAAATGTGCCGCAGCTCAAAAAAGGTTGAAAATCACTGTTGTAGGCAATACTTAAATCGTGTTTTAGGCGTCGTAGTTCTAAGCTTTCTCAATTTTTATGCCGCCCTTCTCCTTAGACTCAAGGCGGCTTACAACATGTTAGCAGTAGCACTTTTTAGCAGAGCTAGGCTATTGCCCCCACAATCCAGGTCCTCATTTTACCCACCTAGGCTGAGTCAACCTTGAGCCGGTGATGAGATTTGAACTGCTGACCTACAGAACTAGAGTCAGCTTCAGTGGCCTGCAGTACAGCACTCTACCTGCTGCACCACCCGGCTCTTATGTGCATCCCCTTGCGAGATTTTGAAGGAAAAAGATGGCGGCGCCCATAAGACTGACAGTGGAGCAGTCGCGCGCAAATTGTGCAAACTGGGGGCTGCTACCAGTGTGCAGCCCCCTACTGCAAAGTTAGCAACCCAATACCAGTGGGCGGGTATGAGAGATTTGCAGTATTTTTGTTCTGATGTCCACATACTCCTTCTTTCTAACTAGGAGGACAGTCTTCTACTCTGTCCCCATTCCATCCACCCATCCAACATCTAGATGGTGGGAGGGTCATTGAGACCTCTGAAGCTACAGCCACTGGCCCCTCCCCGCTGACCACCGCTGCCCCTCCCACTGGCTTCCTACTCACCACACCTCCAGCTTCAACGGCGGCTGCTCCTCCATGGTTGCCCCCTCCACCGGACGAGGTCGGGTCGGCCAACCACCCTATTTCGGCCACCACTACCACCTTCATCCCGGATGGTGACGAAGAGACAACGACCACTCTGATTACGACGACGACTATCACAACTGTTCACACGCCTGGTAAGTGATATGAGTGAGATGCAAAGGTTTTGGACATGGGCGTAAGCCTTCTCCAAACCCAATGCTCTCCTGTTACTTGCCTACCTAGTACAGTAGTACCTCGTGATACGAACCCCTCGCCATACGAACTTTCCGAGATATGAACCAGGGGTTCGGAAATTTTTTGCCTCTTCTTACGAACTTTTTCCGCCTTATGAACCTGCCGCCCGAACGCCGAACCTGGAAGTTCGGCAAAAATTTGGGTTTGGCGTTCGGGAGGATGCCGAGAAGCCCCCTGGCTGTTTCAAAAGGCGACATCCGGGCGGTGGGGCTTCTCAGTGGCCACCTGAACCCGAACTTTTGCTGAACTTCTGGGTTCGGCATTCGGGAGAACCCGGGCAGAGGTGTTTTTGCGTTTGTTTGTTTTTTTTCTTGCACACATTAATTGATTTTACATTGTTTCCTATGGGAAACATTGTTTCATCTTACGAACTTTTCACCTTACGAACCTCCTCCGGAAACCAATTAAGTTCATAAGACGAGGTATTACTGTAGTCTGAAAGCATGCAAATGCGAGTAGATAAAAAGGTACCACTTCAGTTGGAAGGTAACAGCATTCCATGCGCCTTGGCCTATAGTCATTAATGACCATATGAACACCAAAGAGTCTTCAGGCTAAGAAACATAGCTTAGCACTGACCTTTGTACTTAGACATGGCTGGGCATCAGGAAATGTTTACTTTTATCATCCCTCAGCCCAAAAAAATCTGGATGACCCATATGGAGTCACCAAATAATGGTAGGCTGAACTTAGTTGAAAAAATACGGGCCATCCTGGACTAAACTAAACTTCTTTGTCTCTTTTCTTGCCTTCCTCGCCAAGTACTTTGCAACAACAACATTACCGACATAGAAGGCTACGTTGAATCTCCCGATTACGCTGGCACTACCTTTTATGGAGGCCTAGATTGTACTTACACGATTTCAGTGTATATGGGCTACGGAATAGAAGTGCAGGTAAGATGATATGAATTGGTCAGCCCTGAAGAAGTTAAAACTATGGTAGGCCTGACATTGGGAAACGTGTGCAATGAAATTTCATTTTAATGTATATGCTGGCTAGTGTCCATTCAAAGTGACAATATTCTAAGTGCAAAAACTCATGTGGATGAGTTTAAACTTTTAACTAACCTCAGATTGTGCCCCCTTGTTCTTGTGTTCACTTTAATAGGAAAGTGAACACTAGAACAAGGGGGCACAATCTGAGGTTAGTTGGGGGAAAGATCAGAAGCAACGTGAGAAAAGATTATTTGACTGAAAGAGTAGTGGATGCTTGGAACAAACTTCCAGCAGACGTGGTTGGTAAATCCACAGTAACTGAATTTAAACATGCCTGGGATAAACATATATCCATCCTGAGATAAAATACAGGAAATAGTATAAGGGCAGGCTAGATGGACCATGAGGTCTCTTTCTGCCGTCAATCTTCTGTTTCTATGTGGATTGATCTTTTTTTCCCAAAAGTGTTTGGAAGGTGAAAAAGAATCAGCAAGACCTGACCACATTACAGACAGTCATTGACTTACAACCATTTGTCAAAGTTACAACGGCAGTGGAAAAAAGTGACTTGAACTTATGACCATTGCACAATGGTGGGTTGCTGTCAGTTCGGACCGGTTCGTCCAAACTGGTGGTGGAAACGTGCCCCCGCTCGCCAAACTGGCAGTGATGGCTGGCTGGCCACAACCCTGAACCGGTTCTATGCTCGCCATTCCTGGAAAGAAACTGGCAAAAACCCTCTGTATGCATAAAATGTTTAGGTCCCACAGAGTGGGCCTTCTCTGGGTCCCATCGACTAAGCAATGCCATCTGGTGGGGCCCAGGGGAAGAGCCTTCTCTGTGGTGACCCCAGCCCTCTGGAACCAACTCCCCCTGGAGATCAGAACTACCTCCACCCTCCTCGCCTTTCGCAAGTTGTTGAAAACTCACCTTGCTGCCAAGCATGAGGAAATTGACATCTCCCCTAACTACTTTGCTTTGTGTATGGTCTGATTGGGTTGTGTGATTATTTTATTATAAGGATTTTTAAATTGTGTTTTTAAATATTGGATTTGTACATTGCTTATTATCGTTGTGAGCTGCCTTGAGTTTTCAGAGAGGAGCGGCATACAAATCTAATAAATTTTTAAATTATTATTATTATTATTATTATTATTATTATTATTATTATTATTATTATGTCAGTACAACACAGCAAACGAGATCACTATGCTGGATTTCGTATTTCATCACCAGTCGGGCGCTTCCTAAGTACCTAGGACTGCGTGATGTAGCGGCGAATTATGTTTGCCGATCCCAGTAAAGCGGCCTTTTGCAATTGACAGATGGAGATTTTGTTAATTCCGATGGTTGTCAAATGTCCGCTGAGATCCTTTGGTACTGCGCCCAGTGTGCCAAGGACCACTGGGACCACTTTCACTGGCTTATGCCAGAGTTGTTGCAGCTCGATTTTTAGATCTTCGTATTTCATTAATTTCTCTAGCTGCTTCTCCTCAATTCTGCTGCCTCCTGGGATTGCGATGTCGATGATCCATACTTTCTTTTTCTCCACGATCACAATGTCAAGGCATACCCATCAGTGGGGTTGTTGTTATTGTTGTTATTATTATTATTATTATAATATTATATTATTATATTATTATATATTATTATTATTATTGTTGTTGTTGTTGTTGTTGTTACTTTCAACGCAATGCAAACCGGTAGGGAAGGTAAGTGGAACCCATCTCTGCAGCATCCCATGGTCACATGACCATAATTTGGGTGCTTAGCAACCTGCAAGTATTTCCAATTCTTGCAATGTCCTGAGATCTTAGTGACCGCTGACAAGCAGACTCAGCTGCCCTTTGGAAAAGCTGGTTTCAGGCTTCTTCGCCTGGATAAAGATGCTGTTGCTTTAAGAGTTGCATCCATTTTAGTGAATGAGTTAATTAACCAACAGCATCCACCCCCACCCCTCCAGGCTTGCAATGAACCTTAAAGGCTTAAAGCTGCTTTAACAAACACCAAAGTGATTGTTCAAGAATCAAAGGGCTTCGGAAATATTTCTGAAGCATAACCCACCCTGGTCCATTAGATCAGTGTTTCCCAACCTTGGCCACATGAAGATATTTGGACTTCAACTCCCAGAATTCCCCAGCCAGCGAATGCTGGCTGGGGAATTCTTGGAGTTGAAGTCCAAATATCTTCATGTGGCCAAGGTTGGGTAACACTGCATTAGATGAATATGTGTTTCAAGTCCTGTTTTTGCAGAGGTGCTTCCTATCCCAATAATTTTCCTGATCATATTTTCTCTTAACTTTAGATTGTTGAACAGCATTTAAAAAATACACTGCTCGAAAAAAATAAATAAAGGGAAAATTTAAACAACACAATATAACTCCAAGTAAATCAAACTTCTGTGAAATCAAAGTGTCCACTTAGGAAGCAACACTGATCGACATGCTGTTGTGTACATTCAACTTTGTACAGAGCAAAGTATTCAATGAGAATATTTCATTCATTTAGATCTAGGATGTGTTCTTTGAGTGTTCTCTTTATTTTTTTGAGCAGTGAAGCTTTATAAAGGTGCAGCCCTGTTCTTAATCTTCTTCTTCCTACCTTTGTTCACTTCACAGGTGCAGACTCTGAACTTGTCCAAGGAGGATTCACTGACGGTGGAAGGTCTTGGAGGGGAGAAGCCTGTTGTCTTGGCCAATGAATCATTGATGGTTGAGGGGCAAGTGATCCGTAGCCCAACCAATCAGCTCCTGATACATTTCCAGAGCTACCACACCACCACCCCTGGTGTCTTCAGATTCCACTACCAGGGTAGGGCTTGAATACCTCCTCATTACACCTTCTTTTAAATTACCTGCAACAACATAGCCAAGAAGGCTTCAAGAGTTGTAAACTTAATCCTACGTAGCTTCTGCTCTGGCAATCTCACACTGCTTACCAGAGCTTACAAAACTTTTGCCAGACCCGTCCTCGAATGCAGCTCATCTGTTTGGAACTCATATCACATCTCAGACATTAACACCCTTGAAAATGTCCAAAGATACTTCACCAGAAGAGCCCTTCACTCCTCCACTCGAAATAGAATACCCTACGAGACTAGACTTTCAATCCTGGGCCTAGAAAGCTTAGAACTAAGACGCCTTAAGCAAGATCTAAGTATTGCCTGTTGGCGACTACTTCAGTTTCAACCACAACAACACAAGAGCACACAACAGATTTAAACTTAATATTAACCGCTCCAAACTTGACTGTAAAAATTATGATTTCAGTAACCGAGTTGTCGAAGCGTGGAACTCATTACCTGACTCCATAGTGTCATCCCCAAACCCCCAACACTTTACCCTTAGATTATCTACAGTTGACCTATCCAGATTCCTAAGAGGTCAGTAAGAGGCGAGTACAAGTCCACTAGAGTGCCTTCCGTCCCCTGTCCTATTGCTCTCCTATATCTCCTATACCTTTCTTCTATTCCTATATCTCTTCTTCTATTCTTTCATTGATATGTTCTATTACTATACCTTCTTTTCTATTCTTTCATAGATATATTTTACTAGGAATATCTCATCTATAACCTTCACCATGTATTTTACTATGTGTGTATGTATACATACATACATACATACATACATACATACATACATACCCATTATTGGACAAAATAAATAAATAAAAATAAAATACCTTTCCCTGCTTAGTCCTCCACATATGGTTGAGATTCCTACTCAAAATCTTCCAGGGTGTTTAGACTGCATGTTATGAGAAGCATATCCAAAAGATGCTTTTTTTCAAGAGGCAACTGGACTTTCTTCGTTTCTTCTTGAAGATGTTTCACTTCTGTCCAAGAAGCTTTTTCAGTTCTGTCCTCAAACGTCTGAACTGAAGAAGCTTCTCTCAGGAGAAGTGAAATGCCTTCGAAGAAAAAACCAGTCCAGTTCTTACCCCTTTGAGCAGTGGGAGACTGAGGACTGAGAGCACAAGAAGAGTGCAGAAGATTATAAATATTTTTTTCAGTGTTGTGCTGAAGTTTTGAGCTATTCTGAGGAGAAGGGCAGCATAGAAATTAAACAAACAAATAAATAAATGCACAAAAAAACAAAAACAATAAATATTCTAGCACGAAAATCACACCTGACAAAAGCTGATTCTCAACAGGCTTCCTCAGAACAAAAGTGAATATCTACACATTACATATTTCACGTATTATTAGAATAGATTGGTTCGTTCTCAGCGTGCATCTAATTGCATGCACATTTCTCTAAATTCAGGCTGTGTGTAGTACGTATGATATAGAGTGGGAGGCGCCTCAAAGCAAATGAGATGCATAATATGATTTACCAGAAGCTCTTTTCCTTGGATGTAATCTAATCCCAGAAGCACTGGGGAAAAAAATCTCTTAAGGGTGATGGCGCTGGGTTTAACAAAGGTTTATCTGCTTTGCAGCTTGACTAATTTACATAAGAGTGAAGGAGAACCCCTCTTGTAAATCCAATTCAAAAGGAACCATACCTCTCTAAAAAAATTAATAATAATAATAATAATAATAATAATAATAATAATAATAATAATAATGAAAATGCCAATAAACCAGTTACAAATCAAGAATACAGTGTTCCCTCGATTTTCGCGGGTTCGAACTTCGTGAAAAGTCTATACCACGGTTTTTCAAAAACATTAATTAAAAAATTCTTTGCGTTTTTCCCCCTATACCACGTTTTTTCCCGCCCGATGATGTCATATGTCATCACCAAACTTTCGTCCACCTTTAATAAATATTTTTTTTAATAAACTTTAATAAAGAAACATGGTGAGTAATAATCTAAATGGTTGCTAAGGGAATGGGAAATTGCAATTTAAAGTGTTAAGAGAAGGTTTGTGATACTGTTCATAGCCAAAAATAGTGTATTTACTTCCGCATCTCTACTTCGCGGAAGTTCAACTTTCGCGGGCGGTCTCAGAACGCATCCCCTGCGAAAATCGAGGGAACACTGTATATTTATTTACATTTATAGGGTGCATATATTATATTATATTTGCTGCATATATTATATCCACTCTAATGATATTCAGAGTAGAGGAGAACTTCTTTGGGTCCATCATATCCTATGGTACAAATCCAGTGCTCACAGGGTGGGCTCCAGCCGGAACGCTAAATTGGGCTCACCGCCGCGGCTCATGAGTGCTTGCTGGGCCAGTGCGATTTTGCTTCTGCACCTGTGGAGATAGCAAAATCGTGCACGGAGCCGTAGGTGCACCCATGATTTGGCATGCGCAGAAGCGAAAAAATATCGCCAAAACACGGGCGCACCTGCAGCTCCACCCGCGATTTTGCTATCTTGCGCTGGCCCACATGTACTTGCGAGCTGCGGGGGCGAGCCCAATTTAGCGTTCCGGCTAGCAACCCACCCTGAGTGTGTATTTTGTTTTGTTTTAGATATATTTTATTGGTTTTTGCACATACATAACACAATACAAACACCATACAACAGTGCTCTGTGCATGTGTTCCCATCACCCGACTAAACATACATTCCCCACCACCAATTGGGGGGGTTCAAATATTTACAAGTATATATTCTGTTATTTCCTCAGCTCTGATTTGCATTTACAGTATTTACAATTCAAAGAATGATTGGAGTTTATTTTTCACCTTTTCGTCGCAAATTTTACTTCACATATAATCTTTTGCCTTGTCCCATCGTTCCATCAGTTTCTCCAGTTTGTTTTCATTAAAGTTGTTTAATCTTATTTCCATAATTTCAAAGTGTCTACGGAGAGGGGCGGCATACAAATCTAATAAATAAATAAAATAAATAAATAAAGTGAATGTGATCAGTGTTCCCTCTAATTTTTTTTTGGGGGGGGGCGGGCGGAAAAGTATAGTGTCTGAGCGGCAGTCCCTTCGGGACTGGGCGGCACAGAAATAATAAATAAATAAATAAACAAACAAATAAATAACCCGCCCTGTTTTGCCTCAGAGAATTTCAAAATAAAATACTGTACTGTGTGTCTATAACAGTGAGCTCATAATAGGGCAACTCTACCAATATCAAAATGCCACTTAAATAGTTGAGCTAGTTTCAAACTAGATTTTGATTTTCTTTCTCTCTTCCTTACTCCCATTCTTTTTCTTTCTCTTTTCCTTCCTCTCTTTTTTCTATCTGTTTCTCTCTCTTCCTCTCTTCCTCTCTCTCTCCTTCCCTCTCACTCTTTCCCTCTCGGCTTCTGGGCAGGTTTGGAAAACTCTGAGTTGATGATCATTTTTAAGTGAGCGATTGCTCACTGCTCAGCTTAGAGGGAACTATGAATGTGATCCACCATGTACCAGTACCAATTGTGCATTTTGTGTGTTAAAAAAGACACAACTGAGGCAGCGGACATACCAAAAACTGAACAAAAGCCTATTAACGGTCGCCTAGGTGTACAAATATTTATCAAGTATTGGCAGCATTGAGCATGTTCCTTTACGAATGCATATCATTTGTTGAAGGCATCTTGTGAGCATAATTACCGGCGATGTTTCTCTGTCTGCAACCTTCCTATCTCCCAACCCCAGCTTTCCTGCTCAGCTGTGGCTTCCCCAGTAGGCCAGAAAATGGAGATGTCATGGTAACTGATCTCCATCCGGGCGGCTCTGCCACTTTCAAATGTGAGTCAGGCTTCCAGTTGAGGGGTGAAGAGATACTCATTTGCCTCAACGTCAGCCGCCCTCGGTGGAGTGGCACCAGCCCTGCATGTGTGGGTGAGTGAAGGCATAAAACGAACCAGAAAATGCATCCTTGTCAAAAGATTGGAGTGGTAATGGACAAACTGGAGAGCATTAAAAGGTTTTTGAGTCCCAGGGGCAGAACATTTTTCCGAGAACACTTTCTTCCTTCATTGTATGACAATGTATTTTGGGGTTTGTTTGTTTTTAAAAATGCACTGATACCAATGGCCCAGTTAATGAGGCTAATACCAGAATACCGTATTTTTCGATGTATAAGACGCACCGGTGTATAAGATGCACCTTAATTTTGGGGGAGGAAAATGGGGAAAAGCATCTGCTTACCAGATATTCATCTAGCGAGTGTCCTTAATGTGGTCAGCTTCAGCAGATTATTTTATCCCCTGATTAGGGCTTTAAAAAAAACCTTATTGGAGAGAGTAACAATGAAAGAGTTTGCAAGCCAGTAAGAGCTGGGAACATCGTTAGCACCTGGTTAGGGCTGGAAAGAAACATTTGGAGCAAGTTAGAGCAATGAAAAAAAAACCCTGCAAAGATGTAGGACTTGGAAAACATTCTTCACAGAGAGTAACAATGAACGAGCTTGCAAGCCAGTAAGAGCTGGAAACATCATTAGCACCTGGTTAGGGCTGGAAAGAAACATTCGGAGCAAGTTAGAGCAATGAAAAAAAACCCTGCAAAGACTTGGAGCTTGGAAAACATTCTTTGCAGGGCGTAACAATGAAAGAACCTGCAAGTTAACAGCTGAAGAAGATCATTAGCAACTAGTTAGGGCTGGGGGAAAAAGCTGTGAAAAATGATACATTCAGAGTATAAGATGCATGCAGATTTTCATCCTATTTTAGGAAAGGAAAGGTGCATCTCATGCTCTGAAAAATACAGTAATTGTCTGAATTATTCAAAAATATCCATCTGGTTGCCCAAAGGTGCTTTTTCAAGAGGCAACTGGACTTTCTAGTTTTTCTTTGAAGACATTTTGCTTCTCATGCAAGAAGCTTCTTCAGTTCTGATGTCTGAGGACCAGAACTGAAGAAACTTCTTGGACAGAAGTGAAACATTAAATGTTAAAGGAAAAACAAAGAAAGTCCAGTTGTCTTTTGAAAAAGTACATTTGGGACAACCAGAGAATCTCCATAGACGTTTATCCATCTGGCTGTTGGTCTCAAATACTGAGTGATCATTTTTTTGGCCCAATGGGGGGCTGATTTAAGAGTTTGCTATTGAAGAAAAGAGAATCATTTTGTTTTCTTTTGCCATTTATAATACTGTCAGGTGAATTTTGTTTCTTGACCATTCTTAGTTAAATTGTAAAGATTTATATGGTTATGAATGTTGCAAGAACAAGGCGAATAACACCTTTTCCTCTAAATGTTAAAACCAGGTAGTTACACAATGAACAGATTGCCGATATGTTCAGAATAAAAATGTTTCTTTGCAGAATGCATAATTTATTGTCACAAGGTGCAGGGATGATAGTAACTAAATAGCTTTAGAAAGCCATAAAATTAACAGTGGAGAAAGCCTCAATAGCAATTTTGTCATTAGAATGGAAGCTTTATATTTAGAGGTACATATTATCCTTCTGATTGCCAGACATTCTGGGCAAACACCCAATGCTTTACACAGGTAATATTCTTCAAGTGATTTTCTAAGAGTATCTAACTGGCCTCAGGTTTTTTTTACAAAAGTTTTTCAATAATGCTTAATTTTTCTTATAAGTTTGGATTCCTTGAACAATTGCAAATGTTCCCCCCCCAAAAAAGTCCAAACTCTAGATTCAGGATTTTTTGTATTTAAATTTAAAATTTCCATAATAGCTCCGATATCCTAGTCAATCCAAGACATCCATCATCAGGGAAGAGTGTGACTTTTATATTCTTCGCTAATCACATGAAAACGTATCTTGATAAAGGTAATAACTCATAATTCCCCCAGGCTTTTTTATATTTATGTTTGGGTATGTATGTGTTGTTTGCTTTTTTAAAATATGATAGGTTTTTATGTGCTTTTTTAATATTAGATTTGTTTTCGCTAGAATATTGTTTTTATTGTTGTTGTGAGCCACCCTGAGTCTTCGGAGAGGGGCGGCATACAAATCTAATAAATAAAAAAATAAAATAAAAAATAATGTATTTGCAGAGAATGAGAACCTTAACGATATTTGGTGATTTATATTTTTTTTGGTAAAGTGAACTCCAAAAGGCAATGTTGAATTAGGGAACCTGGGAAGTGTCAGGGGTTAGATTAACCAAGGATTCAGTATATTACCGCTCAGAATTCATTTTGGAGTGAGCTGCATATAAATACAATAAATAAATAAATTACCTTGAGTAGAACTTAGTTTCTCCTGTCAAAATGAAATCTGAAGGAACTTTCTAAGGATGCATGAAATGTTAAACAGGATTCCGTATTCTGAAGAATTCTAGGGGAAAACAGGACTTGCAAAGAACATCTGGCCTTCCTCCCTTTAGCTTCTTGTGGAGGAACAGTTCACAACGCCACCCGTGGACGCATTGTGGCTCCGGACGCCCCAGGAGGACCACGTGGTCGGAACCTGACCTGCCGTTGGTTGGTGGAAGCACCTGAAGGCCAAAGACTCCATCTACACTTCGAAAGAGTGGCACTGGATGAGGATAACGACAAGTGAGAATGTGGGAAAATGGGGGTGAGGGGGTGAGAAGATGGAAAATTGATGGGAAATCAAGCATGCCGCGGAGGTGGGAGTGGAGAAGGGAGAAGATGGGGAGGCATCAGCTGATGACAAGCAGGAACGGTTGAAATACACACTGCTCAAAAATAAATAAATAAAGGGAACACTTAAACAACACAATATAACTTCTGTGAAATCAAACTGTCCTCTTAGGAAGCAACACTGATTGACAATCAATTACATACACGTACAGAAGAAAGTATTCAGTGGGAATATTTCATTCATTCAGGTCTAGGATGTGTTATTTGAGTGTTCCCTTTATTTTCTTGAGCAGTATGTTTCAGAAAATGTCAATAACCTAGCCTGGTGCAGGGATGAATCCTACTATCAGTCTGTAGACATAGAAGCAACAGGAGGAAGATATGTTTGTACTGCCCACAAAAATATGATGGACTCTCATGAAACGTCCAAAGGAATTTAGAACTGTCTTTGGAGAAGGGATGAGAGGACTGTTAAGGAGGAACTTGGACAAGAGATTACAATAGCTTTGCCTTCCTTTGGCTGAAGTGAGAAACTTGGACGAGTTTTCAAGTTTGTTGCCAGCCTTTCATAACTATGACACTGTCAGAATTCCAGGAATGCCATTTTATTGTTAAAGAATATAATACCAGAATATTGCATTGTGAAGTCCAGTGCTTCTCAATTATTTTCTGTTACGCCAGGAAAGAATTAAACAATTTGCATGTCCCCAGCTCTCCTCTACGACTATAAATAGTATCATGCCCCACCCCACCCAATCTACCACCTCCAAATTGCGCCCCACCTTGAGACGTACATCCTACCTAACATGGATACCTCCGTTATCTTCCTGATACCTCCGTCATGTTCCTCACCGTTGTGTCCAGGGCAGGCCGTTCTAAAAGAAAACATCTTGTGAGCTCGAGAACTTTGATTGAACTTTCGAGACATTTTCTCTTAGAATGGACTGCCTTGGACATAATGCCGAGGACCGCGACGGAGGTAGAGGTACAAATGTCAGGTAGGATGCGCGTCCTACTCCCTATGGCAAAAAAAATAAATTACGTTCTCCAGGATCATGCGCCCCACTGGGCATCACTGCACGCACATCCTAAGGCAGTGATGGCGAACCTTTTTTTCCTCTGGTTCCAAAAGAGCGTGCGTTTGTGCTATCGTGCCCACAACCATAACTCAATGCCTGGGGAGGGCGAAAACAGATTCCCCCACATCTTGGAGGCCAGAAATGGCCTGTTTCCAAACTTCTGGTGGGCCCAGTAAGCTCGTGTTTCGCCCTCCCCAGGCTCCAAAGGCTTCCCTGGAGATGGAAGAAGGTAAAAATGCCCTCCCCCATCCCCCCAGAGGCTCTCTGGAAGTCAAAAAACACCCTCCCAGAGACTCTATGCAAGCCAAAAATCAGCTGGCCAGCACACACATGCATGTTGGAGCTGATCTAGGGCAACAGCTCACGTGTTAGCAAGTATGGCTCCGTGTGCTACCAGTGGCATCCGCGCCATAGGTTCGCCATCACTGCTCTAGGGGGTTGGCTGCCCCGCCAGCTTGGTGTCATCTGCAGATTTGATTAGTTCCCCCTCTATTCCCTCATCTATATCATTAATGAAAATGTTGAAGAGCACAGGGCCCAGGACTGAACCCTGTGGTACCCCACTGCCTACCTCCTTCCATGTGCATTTGGAGCCGTTGAGGGCAACTCGTTGGGTGCGGTTGATCAGCCAACTGTTTATATCCATCTACATGTGTTATAATCTACCCCATTTTTTCTAATTTGTGGATTATGAGATGGTGTTCTACTTTATCAAAAGTGACTAACTGCTCATGAGGCCAAATGTCTGTGGAGATTTTCACTCACCCAGGTCTTGATTGCTATTTTTTTTCAAAGGCAACTGACCTGGAGCCAATTGTATATGCCAGTAAATTTTTGATTCAAATGATGCTTCCTCTTTAAAATCTTTGCAGAACATATAGTCATAAAAGGGTGATGGGCTCCTATGGGAACGGTCAAGAACGCAGTTGCGGTAGCAAAATTTGGAGCTCCACCCCAGAACACCCAATTTTTTATTTTATTTATTTATTTATTTTGTCCAATACACAATGAGGGTTTTAGTGGGTATACATGCATAGTAAAATACATGATGAAGGTTATAGAGGAGATACTCATAGTAAAATATATCTAAGAAAGAATAGAAAAGAAGGTATAGTAATAGAACATATCAATGAAAGAATAGAAGAAGAGATATAGGAATAGAAGAAAGGAATAGGAGATATAGGAGATATAATTTGCACTGAAAGATGTTGAAACAAAATTCATAAGCCATGCCCACAATGTGGTAGTAAAACCTTTGGTAGCCCATCACTAGACGCATCCCACTATTTGAGAAGCATTGCTGTAATCTTTTGTCTGAATCCGTGACTGTCCGCTCATGTCTTTCCCAAGGTTGACTCAAATTTTTTTAATGCACAGTACATCATGTACCCTGAGTTAGGGAAGTCTGCTTACCGAAATCCTTTCCCTTTCCCAGGCTGATGATCCGCAGTGGGAGTAGCACTTTCTCCCCTATCATTTACGATTCTGACATGGACGATGTCCCAGAACGGGGACTGCTAAGTGATGCTCAGTCTCTCATTGTTGAATTGATCAGTGCTACGCCCCTCATCCTTAGCCTGCGCTACGAAGGTGAGGACATAACTTTTCCCTTCTTCCTCACAGTTATATCTGCTCAGAAATAGTAAAGGCAAGAAAACATGAAGTTTGTCTTCTCTGACCGCAGTAGATTCTGACAGTTGCTATAGGTATAACTTTGGAAAGTCATCAAATCAAAGCATAATGATATGCAATTAACAGTGGCGTGTAAAGTGGTGGAAGCTTATTTTATTTTTATTTATTTTATTTATTTATTTTGTCCAATACAAATTGAAAGTTAAGGAGAATAAAAACGTGTAGTAGTAAATATCAGGGAAGGGAAAGAAGAAGATATATGAGAATAGAATACATCAATGAAGAGGAGAGGAAGGATATATGGATGGGAGAAAAGATATATAAAATATAGGAGAGACAATTGGACAAGGGACGGAAGGCACACTAGTGCACTTATGCTCGCCCCTTTAGTAAAACAAAATTCCATTTTGTCATTTAGGGTTGGCTAATTGTGTGTGTGGATAATGTGTGTGGATAAGTGTGCAGAGGTGAAGCCTCAATGCCATTGATGGGCCGCTAAACTGTTGTGGTGCTACAGAATGCACAGCAGTTCTGGAAACTCATTGGTTTCATTCCAGATTCTTTCAAGAAAAGAGAGGTTTTCAGTTAGGACAAAAGGGAACGGAGACAAGAAAGAGGTCATCAGAGAGAAAGGCTGGTGGTAGCTGGATGGAGAAATGAGTTTAAGTTACATTGATGCAGGGCTTGAACACATGTCCCACGGAGGTGGGTTCCTCCTGGTTTGGACCTGTTCTAAAGAACGGGTAGTAACTTGGTGGCCTGGGTCGCTAAAACTGGCAGTGGCCCAGGCCTGCCATGCTCTCAATCCTGTTTCCCCAAGAGTGCAGTAAGCACTGCCACCTTGTTTTTAGCTTCTGCACATGTGCACTTTTTAAAAGTACTGCACATGTGCACATACGAGTGCAAAGCACATGCTTTGGGCGCCCATGAGCAAATTGGCAGCGGGAGAGACCAGAACCCACCCCGGTGTCCCAGAAGGGTAGACTGAAGGAATTAGGAAGATATTTGCAGAAAAGAAGACGGGAAGATTAGATTACCCAAAACTATTTTCCATGGTCAAGCACCAGAAATAATAAATTATAGCTGGATAGATTCCGTTTAGACGAAAGGAAGAACTTCCTTACAGTTCGTAAAAGCTAAGCTGGCTGGGGAATTCTGGAAGTTGAAATCCACACATATTCAAGTTGCTTAGATTGAGAAACAGAAGGAGCAGCAGGCCAATATCTCTTCAGATCACGTAAATATTAAAGGAAGAAACATGGGGATATTGGCAGGAAAGAAGGGATTAGACATGGAAGGTTGGTGAACAGCTACAAAACTTTAGGCAAGGAAATAGGTGCAATTTGATTTGTCTTAACCTTCTTCTTGCGATTTGACCGAGATATGGTAACGTTGTAGTTGAACCTACGGTATATACCAAGTCAACAAAAGAGCTAAGGTTGATATCATCTTACTGTGTAATACTTCACTGCAAAAGGAGAGATCAGAAGCTATTAACAGTGATGGCAAATCTTTTTTGGTTCGCGTGCCAAAAAGGGGGGCGCAGAGGGGTGCATGTGGGTGTGCCCACACCCATAATTTCATGTGGGGGTCCCCCACAAATGTGGGCCTGACACCCACCTCCCGCTCGGCATGTAATGGCACACCCATTTTTTGCTCTCCCCAGGCTTCAGAGTTTTTGTAGGAGCCTGGGAAGGACGAAAACAGCCTTCCCTGCTCCCTGGAGGCCCCCTGGAGGCCTGAAATGGCCCATTTGCCAACTTCTATGGAAAACGCCTTTTCTGACCTCCGGAGCGCCTCTGGAAGGTGGGAAGGCCATTTTTGTCCTCCTCAGGCTCCTAGAAAGGTTCTGGAGCTTGGGGAGAACAAAAAATGGGCCTTCCCCATTTCTTCGGGAGGCTGAAAACAGGCTGTTTCCTGACTCCTAGTGTAAAGTGACCAGATTTTAAGATTGGGAAAGAGGAGGAGGAGGCTGGCTGCATCGGCATCACATGGACCCCACTCCCATCTTCTCTCCCTCCCCTTGCCTCCATCTCCCCCTCCATCTCCCCCTCCCTTTCCTTGTAGCCTGAGTGGTAGTGCCGGAGATGGCGGCAGCAGCAGTATTGACAGCAGGAGCAGCACACAAAGGGGAGCGCGGGGAGGCGAAGGAAGAAACGGAGCTTCCCGAGCTGCCGAGGCTTATCAAACGCCGCTCTGTGCCGCTTTGGTTTTCTCCTAAAACTTCTGGGCGGAGTTCTGTTAACATGGACCTCTGTTAAAATCGGGACATTTTGGAAACCCGGCGGGACGCGGGACAAATGTTTGAAAAGCGTGACTGTCCCGCTGAATGTGAGACGTCTGGTCACTTTATCCTAGTGGGCTCAGAAGGCCCGAAAATCAGCTGACTGGCGTGTGCCTGCGTGCCAGATCTGAGCTCACGTGCCCACCGATATGGCTCTGCGTTCCACTTGCGGCACGCGTGCCATGGGTTCGCCATCATGGAGGTATAACCTTTATAGGGTCAGTTTTCTGACTTTTTTGCTCCCCCTGGTGGCAGCTTTTGATGAAGATCGGTGTTACGAACCGTTCCTGGCCCATGGAAATTTCAGCACATCGGACCCTCTGTACCGAACAGGGACCATTGTTGAGTTTGCTTGCAGTGCAGGATACATGCTTGAGCAGGGTCCCTCGGCCATTGAATGCATTGATTCAAGAGACCCCCGCTGGAACGAAAGCGAGCCCACCTGCAAAGGTAATCATTCTTCATCTCAAACTCTCCGCTCAATTTTCCGATGCCAGATGCGTAATGTCTTTTCTCCTTGATTGCTCTTTTGTGTTCCTGACCTGCTGCCTGAAAGAGTAATGGGGCATGCTGGTGGGGCACAACAGGCCTGAGCAAATTACTCTTATGCAACTGGCTTTTACGAACTCAGGCACATGTTTGCGCAGCTGAGCAAATTGGTGCAGAGGCAGAAAGAAGCCAACGTGGTTGGAAGGAGAGGGGAGTTGTGGCAGAGTGTGGATATGCCGTGATCTGCACAAAGTCTGGGAATTAAAACGGGACAGGTCCAATTCTAATATATACCATTGTACAAGCAAGAACGATGCACGATCTGGAAGGCTTATTTGCATGGGGCCAAACGGTTCTGGAAGCACACAGTCACACTAACTGGGTTGTAGAGTTATTGGAACCCCACTTAGTTCCTTCAAAAGGTGGCTGACATCTTACATCAGAAAACTACTGAGAAGGCTAAATGATCTCTCATCATTGATGAGAAGTAAGCCTTAATTACAATAGTGTTTGTAATACAGTGGTACCTCTACTTACGAACTTAATTCGTTCTGTGACCAGGTTCTTAAGTAGAAAAGTTTGTAAGAAGAAGCAATTTTCCCTTAGGAATCAACTTTCAGACTTTCAGTAAAACCAAGTAATGTGTGTGATTTGGGGAGCCACAGGGAGGGTGGAGGCCCTGTTTCCTCCCAGGAGATTCCTAGAGAGGCCCCACGGAGGCTTCCCCCCGCCTTTCCCAGCCCTGTTTCCTCCCAGGAGATTCCCAGAGAGGCCCCACAGAGGCTTCTCCCTGCCTTTTCTGGTCCTGTTTCCTCCCAGGAGATTCCTAGAGAGGCCCCACGGAGGCTTCTCCCTGCCTTTTCCGGTTACAGTTTCAGAGGCTCGGGTTTGTAAGTGGAAAATGGTTCTTGAGAAGAGGCAAAAAATTCTTGAACACCCAGTTCCTATCTAGAAAAGTTCGTAAGTAGAGGCGTTCTTAGGTAGAGGTACCACTGTATTGTAATTAGTATATTAAGAGACCATGGCTAAATATGGGAAGGTGGTTACTCCCTCCCTCCCTCCTTCCCTCTTGAGGACTAGAGATGCAAACCAGGTTAGATGATTAAACTGGAATATTCTCACAATACAACTGTCTGGATGGAGTTAGTTTAATGCTGAGTGCCTGGCTTAATTGAACCCCTTAGCCTAGAACATAGCTATCTGAGATATTCTGGGAACTGAAATCCAGAAGTCTTAAAGTTGCCAGGTTTGGAGACTCCAGACCTAAGAGACAGGTGGTTAGTTCAGCTGGATTCTTTTTGTGGTTCTAAGAATAACATTCACACACATACTTTGTGGGGCCACTATTACTTTGATCCAGAAATATAAAATGTATTTAAGGTAATATTGCCAGAGCCTTCAGTTTCCATTCTATGGACTCAGCCCTAACCTTTCGAAAGGAAATAGAATGACTTACAAACAGACAAGTAGGTTTGGTGAGGAAAGGAATGTAATGCTCACCTCCAAGGCAGGAGGAAGTGGGACATCTGTGATGCTTCAGATATTGCTGAACCGCAGCAGTGAGGGGAAGAAAGGCTAAACGTGCTATGGAGACTTTTTGAAAACTGGGTTCCATCTTCTACTTGCTCCAGTAGGCAGGACTAAAATGTTCCTAAAAATTCCTAGAACAAGAAAGAACGCCACTTGTTTTTCTAAGATACCTTTCGGCTAATTCCAGTTCAGATATTTTCTTTAATGGCTGGGGAGCACATGGACACCAGGAGGAAGTGTGATTCTCCAGGTAGAGAGATCTTCTTTCCTCCATTATAAAACTTATCAGTTCCAGCTATGAGCCAGATGCCTTTGGAAGGTCCACCTTTTCTCCTTTATAAAGCTGAGGAGCTAGATAATTCTACTAGTAGAACCTGGCACGAGTAGGTAGTTGGTTCTCCCATCACCCATCATGAGGGCACTTCAGTCCAGGAATTCTGGATTTGGACACAGCAAGCAACTATTGCTGCGTACCGATGTCCATCATCAAAGGCTCATCCATTATGATGCCATTATGTTTTAGCCCAGCACCTCAATTCTTGCTATAATGAGGGTGAGAAAAATGGAGCATCCACTTCCATTTGCAAAGTTGGACATGGGCCTTCCTCAATTTAATGAAAGTGGGATCTTCTCAATGTCTAGTCACTCCATCAGATTTGATTGGATGAGATAATGATACAACCTTCTGAATCTCATGTTCAGAAAACATCAACTCCCATCTGTTGTCTTCATTCTCAAGACATTTAAATACTGTTTTCCTTGTGGGTGGAGCTTGCAAGAGTTACCCTAAGTTGCCAGGGATTGATCTGTGGAAATGCATTTATAAATTTGCAGATCCTTTTCTTCATGAGCATATTTGACATCCATCCCAGCCTTAACTGAGTTAGAAGTACAAACCTAGAAGAATCCCAGTGATTTATCTGGGATTTGCCAACAAATACAAATAAATATAGTGTTTTATCTCTTAAATTGGCTTAGATGACTTTCATTTGACTTTCATCATGGGGTAGAGTAGCTTCTTCTGTCAAGATGATACATATTTCTGTTCTGTGGACCAAGTGACTGGATTTCATTTCCAGGCCTTTGTATTGTGACCTCTTTTGTGTTATCTCCGCAGACCTGCTACGTGAATTTTTTCTTCCCACTTTGTCAAAATAATGCTGCAAGTCCTGGCAGAGTCGTATCCCCAACCCTCCCAGGGATATCTTTTTACGTATGTCCCAGTTTTCAGGTTATTCTCTTCACATGAAAGAAAAGGAAACATTGAGAATCCCTTCTGCACTGTAGATTGAAGATATCCTTTACTCCCTTTACTCTTTCTTATTCTATCCATTTTGTCTTTTGCATTTTCTCTGGGGATCGTATTCGCACCTTTTAAGTGGAAGAACCGGGTAGCTTTATTGCCAATAATCTTTTAGTCCTGCTTTGGAACAAGTCGAAGGAACTATCCAGTTTTCAAGATACCTTCTGTCTGCAGAAAAAAGGAATGTCGTGACAACTCCAATATTCTCTTCCTTACTCGTTCTCGGAGAGGGGCGGCATACAAATCTAATTATTATTGTTATTATTAATTATTATTACCCCTGCAGTAACATTTTTCACAGCTAGTTGGTATCAAGACCTAGAATCCAATTTTTCATATTGGATTATTGTGCCATTTTGATAAGGGTCACAGAAAGAGGGAAAGAGAAGAAGCAGAAAGCATTGCAAATGCAGAGATGAAGAGAGATGGCTGTTGCTATCTTTGCTGGGAGGCACATTTTTGCCTCTCTTGAATTCTAGGGCAGAGCAGGGTGTGTGTCTGGGGGAGGGTAAAGGGGTTGTTCAATTTATCTTTCCCTGTTGCTTTTTTTCATAATCCAAAATAAATCAGGGGTCCTCGGTGCTGTCCGAGCTCAGTTGTTTTCTTGCAGACCCAAACAAGATAACATCGTCAGAGCTCGGATGATGTTAGAGTGGCACCTTGGTACTTATCATTAATTGGTTCCAGGAGGCACAATGACTACCAAAAATGAGTACCAAACAATTTTTCCCGTAAGAAATAATGTAGTTAGTCACCAGGCAACCAACGCTGACAAAGTTCTAGCTTGTACACTGTACCAAATGAACAATCAGTACCAGGACAAAATTTTCACATCCTAATGAGAGTGAGTACCAAATTGGATGAGCTTCAAAGCAGTTGAGCATCAAGGTACCGCTGGTACCTAATTTGGGCAATGAAACATCTGCAAGAAAACAAACAAGCTCAGAGAGCACCAAGCAGTCCTCATTTCAACCCCACACTACAGTTACCGTGGTACCTCTACTTACGAACTTAATTCATTCCGTGACCAGGTTCTTAAGTAGAAAAGTTTGTAAGAAGAAACAATTTTCCCCATAGGAATCAGTGTAAAAGCAAATAATGCGTGTGATTGGGGAAACCACAGGGAGGGTGGAGGCCCTATTTCCTCCCAGGAGATTCCTAGAGAGGCCCCACAGAGGCTTCTCCCTGCCTTTTGCAGCCCTGTTTCCTCCCAGGAGATTCCTAAAGAGGCCCCATGGAGGCTTCTCATTGCCTTTCCAGGCCCTGTTTCCTCCCAGGAGATTCCTAAAGAGGCCCCACAGAGGCTTCTCCCTGCCTTTTCCAGTTACAGTTTTGGGGGCTCAGGTTTGTAAGTGGAAAATGGTTTGAGAAGAGGCAAAAAAATCTTGAACACCTGATTCTTATCTAGAAAAGTTCGTAAGTAAAGGCATTCTTAGGTAGAGGTACCACTGTATTCTCCTTCATTGGTAAGAAAAGAAATTGGTTTAAAACTGGCCTAAACTGTTTGAGTAGCTGCACTGCTTCATTCACGCTATAGTCTTCTCTTGATTGTGCATCTTTTCTCTCCAGCGTTGTGTGGTGGGGAGCTCTCTGAGCCGACAGGTGTTGTGCTTTCTCCCGACTGGCCCCAGTCTTATGGAAAAGGTCAAGACTGCGTGTGGGGCATCCGGGTGCAGGAAGAGAAGAGGGTGCTGCTAGACATTGAGATGTAGGTACTTCTGCTAATGCCACCATCAATACCATCCCATTTTCTTGAGGGAGGCTTCCCAACTCAACCACCGCAGTGTGTCCTCATGGTCCCTGAAACCATCATTAGATTTACTGTTGAATTCATTCATACCATCAATTCATGGAAAGGTGTCTATGTACTTTGAAGATAATCTGCTGTGACAAACAGGATTTCTACTTAGGGGTCATCATCAATCAGAATGGTACAGGAAGCTCCTTATATTTATAGACTGGAAGCATCTGGATGGTGAAACATTTTAAATCTCCAATGCAAGAAAGAGAGGGCTGTGTTTAATCTAGTATGTATGCTGCTAGTTCTAATTGTTTTCTGTTCCATAGTGCTTTCAAAGTTAGGCTAAAATGACAATGGAGGACACGGCACAAAAGGAGGGGATTATTTAAGTGCCCTCTTAGAACCATTTTCCTCTTAGCAATTCTAAAAATTTAGAGGCACAAAGAACCTTGTCCAAAGCAGCAAACTGAATTCATATGTGTGTATACAGTCATAATAACAGAATCATCCTGGAGAGACATAAAGTCAAGAGAAATGTAGTCAAAGAATTGGAAAATCCTTCACAAATCACAGTAACATCTGTATAGTGATTTAAAAAAAAAACATTCCTGAAGAATTTCACACATTTATATCAGGGGAGAAATTGAGCAGGTTTGGACAGGTTTCATAGAACAGGTGATGGTGATTATGTCCAGTTTGGAGAACTGGCAATTCACGCTACTGCGGGGACCCACCCCACCCTGCTCCTCACTCCTTCTCTCCTCCTTCTCCGGCTCATACCCACAGAGCAAACATGAAAATTCAATTCAATTCAATTTATTAGATTTGTATGCCGCCCTTCTCCGAAGACTCGGGGCGGCTCACAACAACAATAAAAGCAATATTCTAGCGAAAACAAATTTAATATTAAAAAGCACATAAAAACCCTATCATATTTAAAAAGCAAACAACACATACATATCCAAACATATTACTATTATTATTATTATTATTATTATTATTATTATTATTATTAATATTAATTGGATTTGTATGATGCCCCTCTCCGCAGACTCGGGGCGGCTAACAACAGTGGTAAAACAACATGAACAATCCAATTAATAAAAACAACTAAAAAACCCTTATTATAAAAAACCAAACATACACACAAACATACCATGCATTCATAAGTATAAAAAAGCCTGGGGGAAAGGTGTCTCAACTCCCCCTTGCCTGGCGGTATAGATGGTCTTGAGTAATTTACGAAGGAGGTGGGAAGCGGTCAGATTGAACACTAGAAGACTTGGCCGAATTTTTTTTGTCGGTTAGGGTTGGTGGGCATAGCTGGGTGGGGTGGTGCTGCCCCATCTTACCGTGAGTAACGGCAAGTTGGCCACTCCCATTCGGTCACATGACCCACCCCACCAAGCTGTGCCCACCAAGCCACACCCACAGAACCGTTAGAGGGGGATTTGAATGTCACCCCTGATTTACATGTAGTTAGGCACTAGATATAATGTATTTGTTTGTTATCCCTCAACAGTTTTCCGAATCTAGATGGTATACCAGGCAACTGGGGTAAATTAGTACAAAAGAATAGAAAAAGAAGTAGGTGGCCATTTGTAATCATTGTTTCAGGCCAAAGTCCTGCTGAAAAGGAATGCCTTTTAAAATCTCATGCGTGTGGGTGGAAGGTAGCCACAAGGCAGGGTCAGCTACATAAAAGTCTTTTGATTCATACCTTTTTCACTAACATCAGGAGTGGGCTGTTGCCGGAATGCCTAATTGCGGGCAGAACCGCGGCTCTGAGAACGCAAGTGTGGGATGAAGCGCAATTACGCTTCCTACACCTGTGCAGATAGCAAAATTGGAGCCAGGGTGGCACAGCAGGTAGAGGGCTGTACTGCCGGCCACTGAAGCTGACTCTAAGGAGAAGGGCAGCATAAAAATATAATAAAATCAATCGAAAGAAAGAAAGAAAGAAAGAAAGAAAGAAAGAAAGAAAGAAAGAAAGAAAAAGTGTGGGTGCATTTCGGTGCCTACGGGGAAGCAAACAACCTCACCAAAACGTTTCTACATGTGCGCGATTTTGCTACCTGCAGAGGTGCAGGAAATGCAATTGCGCTCGATCCCACACTTGCGTTCTTAGAGCTGCGGGGCTGCGTGCAATTAGGCGTTCCGGCAGTAACCCACCTCTGACTGACACGCAAACTGGCTCTTGACAACTGGACTGGCAGTGTCATGTTTTAGTGAGGAGTCTCTTAATGGGAACCCGTCATATAGGGCTTTATAGGTACGGATATAGGTCCTTGAGTTATGACCACAATTGGGACCAGAATTTCCATCAATAAGCAAAGCAGTTGTTAAGTGAACTGCACCCTGTTTTGCAAACTTTTTGTCATGGTTATTAAATAAACCGATCTATTAAGTGAATCACATGGTCGTTAAACAAGTCTGCCTCCCTCCATTCACTTTTCTTGCCAGGACCTGACAAGGAAGGTTGTGAATCAAACCCACATGGCCTAGGAATGCTGCAGCCATCGAAAACACACAGCAGTTTGCCAGCACCTGAATTTTTATTCTTGTAACTGTAGGGCTGCTACCATGGTTCTAAGTGTGAGGAAGCTGGTTGTAAGTCTACTTTGTTCAGTGACACTGTAACTTGGCACGGTCACTAAACAAACGATCGTAAGTCAAGGACTGCCTGCAATTACACATATTTGAGTTGTTCAGTAACCATTGCAACGGTGTGATTGCGTTCGGCCTTCCGCATGCTTTTCCCATATCAGAAATCTGATTGCTGCCACTTAGAGCTTCTGAGTTGTCTTCAAAAGCAGCCCTCCATTACAGGAATCTGGTCAGGTGACAGCAGGTGGCTTTTGCTAAAGTTTCCTTGTCCAGATAGGGCCAGATTGTCATGGAAAGGACTCAATGAGAGAATCAGCCCGCGTGAGCTGAATTGAGCAAACCACGGAGGTCGATGGAGCTGAGCTACGGGGAGACCTTCACAACAAAGTTAACTTTATTAGAAAAGTAAAAAATGGTTACAATGCCTGGAGCGGCAAAAAGCATGTCCTTACATCTTAAAGACTAAGGAAGAAAAATGTCTGCTAGCTTCTCTTCCTGTGTAAGAAAGGAAGTGATGAAAGCAGGGTTACATCATAGAAAGGGAGGAGCTACATTAACAAACAAGAGTTAACTATTTAACTACTGGATGTTTCTGAATGTCTTTGGAGGCTGTCAACCCACAGCGTGACACAGATCTGGTATACCAGCTGAAGATGTTTAAACAGAGCTTTGAATCCAAAAGGATCCCCAGGGATCTCTTCCATAGGAGGGAGAGAGTCCTATCTACAATATAGCAGACTTGATGTTTCCAAGAAGCCACTCTTACACACGAAGAGCACCTCTTAGTCTGACCTTGTTTCTCTCGTGCAGTCCAATATGGCTGCTTACACGGATTCCGATATTACTGGCGCAGCCTGTGGTGATTACAGGCCTAGCGGTGCTTCCCTCGTAATTGCGTAATAAAACTCTCTATTCAAGTCGGAGGAGAACCACAGCAAAGCAGCACACTAACCCTTCCAGATGGTTGAGAAGATACCATGGATGATGGCACTTAAATGTCAATCAAGAAATGTTTTAGGAGGGTTACACCATCATCGAGATCAGGGGTGTCAAATTTGCGGCCTCCAGGCCGATGCAGCGTATGTTGGCCACCGTCACCCCTGTTTTAACAAAGGCAAAAAAATGTTGTGATACGTCACGTGTTGACAATGTGAGTTTGACACCCCTAATTCAGATGGAGATTGTCTACCAGTGTGACCAGTGCTGTTTCTGTCCAAAATTGGACAGAAAAGATCCAATCGATCCATTTTTTTATTTTTTATTTTATTTATGCAATTTTTATGCCGCCCTTCTCCTTAGACTCAGGGCAGCTTACAACATGTTAGCAATAGCCCTTTTTAACAGAGCCAGCATATTGCCCCCACAATCCGGGTCCTCATTTTACCCACCTTGGTAGGATGGAAGGCTGAGTCAACCTTGAGCTGGTGATGAGATTTGAACCGCTGACCTACAGATCTAACTAAACAATGTTGTCTGGTGGGCCCCAGGGGAAGAGCCTTCTCCGTGGCAGCCCCATCCCTCTGGAATCAGCTCCCCCCAAAGATTAGAACCGCCCCCACCCTCCTTGCCTTTCGTAAGTTATTAAAGACCCACTTATGTCGCCAGGCATGGGAGAACTGAGATATCCCCCAGGCTTATAGAGTTTACGCATGGTATGATTGTCTTGTATGGTTCCAGTGTTGGGTTTTAGAATGTTTTTAATATTAGATTTATTACACTGTCACTATTTTGTTGTGAGCCGCCCCGAGTCTACGGAGGGGGCGGCATACAAATTTAATAAATTATTATTATTATGATGATGATGATGATGATGATGATGATGTCAGTACAACACAGCAAACAAGATCACTATGCTGGATCTCGTTTGCTTTGTTGTACTGACATATTACTATTATTATTATTATTATTATTATTATTATTATTATTATTATTATTATTATTATTATTATACTGTGCAAACTGTTAGAGAGGCTCCATCTCAAGCACTAATTCAGAATCATCTTGGATTCAGCTTGAGCTGTGCATTAATCACTTAGAGGTTCCAATTTTACTTATTGGTTGAAGAAAAATCCATGCTTGTCTTCCCATCCGTGTGTGTGTGTGTGTGTGTGTGTGTGTGTCTACACTCACTTGCCCTTCAATTTGGACACATGAAATAACAGAAACAGGCTGTGGACTCCTTCACTTTCCTTTCCCCCTTTCAACAGTCATTTCTCCTTTGTCTTTTCTCCCCCTCCTCCAATTCCCTTGCTAGCCTCAACATCCGCAAATCTGATGTGTTGACCGTTTTCGACGGAGGAGACTTAACTGCCCGGATCCTTGGCCAGTACCTGGGCCCCCATCCTCGGTTCAGCATTTATTCTTCAGGCCCAGCGGTCACCCTGCAGTTCCAGTCAGATCCTGGGGACCCCCTTTTCGGTCTCAGCCAGGGGTTCCTGGTGCGCTATAAGGGTACGAGAAAAGGCTTTGTGTAAACTGGGGGAGAGTGAGATAGAGAGAGGGGGGGATATGGGAGAGAGGAGGGAGGGGGGAGAGAAGAAAGGAGGGAGAAGGGGGAGGGGAGGAGAGGAGAGAGGGGAAAGAAGAGGGAGGGAGAGGGGGAAGATTGGAATAGAAAAAGGGAGATATAGAGGGAGGGAGAAGGAGGGAGAGAAAGAGAGAGAGGGAGGGCGGGAGAGATTGGTATAAATTGATGCCTGCTGACTCATCCTGTGAAGATGGTTTAAGAAGTTAAGCCGTCTTCAAAATGGCTTCCAGAAGCTTCTTGGGCTGAGAATGGACGGGAATGTTGTACAATGCATTTTTTTTTTGAGATCAGAAACAGAAGAAGGAAAAGGAAAGAGCTCAAATGCAGCTGAATAAAACCAAGGTGATATTTTTGTCCAGTTGTAATTTCAGCAGTAGTAGGTTGAAGAAGAAAAGAGAAGAATTTTGCTTAAACGCCAGTCTGAAGGACAGTCTAAAGTTTAAAACGGAGAGCATGGGTCATAGCAGCATTCTTGTAAATTGTGCAACTGGGGTTGGTTGGGGATCCTTTAATTTGGAATTCTGAGCAGGGCTGTTGGTCTTTTCTAACAATATGATTGTAGGAGTTGCTTGTAGAGATGAGCTCCTGTCACGAGGTAGAAAAGTGGGGAAAACAGAAGTGAAATTTGGTGAGGTGAGGTAGGGCAGTCCACTGACAATGTTACTTAGTTTGGTAATGAAATGCTTGCAAGAAATAACCAAGTTCAGAGAGTAACAAAAGGCCCCACTGTTCAACCCCAAACTACAAATATTATCTTCTATCAGACAGGAGAATGCCTGGCGGAAGGTAGTTTATTTTATTTATTTATTTATTCATTCATTTGTCCAATACACAACACATATGGAAGAGAATAGATATGAAGTAATATATATAAAGATAATATATAAAAATAGAGAAGATATATGAAAGGAAGAAAATATATATGATATATAAGATAAAGGAAAGACAATTGGACAGGGGACAAAAGGCACACTAGTGCACTTATGTATGCCCCTTAAGTTCCTATATCCTCTCCTCCCCTCCCTGTCCCTCTCCCCTCCTCTCCTCCCCTCCTTTCTCTCTTCTACTCTCTTCTCTTCACAGAGGTTCCACAAAATGACACCTGCCCAGAGCTGCCAGAAGTGGAGTTTGGTTGGCGCACGGCTTCCCATACCGCTGTTATCCGGGGCACAGTCGTAACCTACCAATGTGAGCCTGGCTATGACATTGTGGGCTCGGACATTCTCACCTGCCAGTGGGATCTGTCATGGAGCAACAGCCCACCTACTTGTCAGAAGAGTAAGTGTAATCTGATGCTAAATAAGTGGTGAGGAT
Organism: Erythrolamprus reginae; assembly: GCF_031021105.1. Taxonomy (NCBI): domain Eukaryota; kingdom Metazoa; phylum Chordata; class Lepidosauria; order Squamata; family Dipsadidae; genus Erythrolamprus; species Erythrolamprus reginae. The sequence goes on along the minus strand of NW_027248528.1, from coordinate 729,617 downwards.
ACTCCGCATTAGGACCTATCTAAGCATGAAGGAGAAGGAGGTGTGGAAGACAATGGGAGGCAGGTGCAAAAAGAGGGAGGATTAGGAGTTTAGTGGGCATGAGAAGAGACACACAACCCTTAGGTGGTAGCTGTGGGAAGACAACCTTAGAATGATGATACCCTGCTGTCATTTTGACTGGAAGCTTACTTTTACATTTTTCCAGATTACGTTATCTTCATTAGCATTACACCAGCTACCATTAAAAATGCCTTTCTTGAATCTGTGTGGCTTTTTGTGTTTTCCAACTATGTCAAATGTATTGTGTGTGTATGTGTGGTGGGGAGGAAATAGAAAAATTATGTTGAAGGAAGAATACCTCCGGAACCGCCTTCTACTGCACGAATCCCAGCAGCCGATAAGGTCCCACAGAGTTGGCCTTCTCCGGGTCCCGTCGACCAAACAATGTTGTTTGGCGAGCCCCAGGGGAAGATCCTTCTCTGTGGCGGCCCCGGCCCTCTGGAATCAACTCCCCCCGGAGATTAGAATAGCCCCCACCCTCCTTATCTTTCGCAAGTTACTCAAGACCAACCTATATCGCCAGGCATGGGGGAACTAAGACAACTCCCTCAGGCTTTCTTAGATTTTATGTTTGGTATGTATGTTTTTAACAGTTGGGGTTTTTTATATAATTTTTATTATTAGATTTGTTCCATTGTTATACTGTTTTTATTACTGTACTGTTGTGAGCCACCTCAAGTCTTCGGAGAGGGGCGGCATACAAATCTAATAAATTATTATTATTATTATTATTATTATTATTATTATTATTTTGGACATAAAAAGCATAACGTGTTCTGGGTTGCTGCCCTGAGAAGTGGGCTGGAAGTTTTTCTTTTAATGGGTTTATTATAATTTTTAATTTTTAAAATTTTGCAAGATGCCCAGAATCACCTATATGCAATTAGAGAGGGTATATAACCTAAATAAATAAATAAATGTCACCACAAGGACCCCTGAAAACTTTGATGCACTATTTTAGACTTTCTAATAGGAAATCTTTTCATCTAATCATTTGCAGTTCTAGAATCTTTGTGACACTTTAAGAACAGTGGTTCTCAACCTTCCTAATGCCACGACCCTTTAATACAGTTCCTCATGTTGTGGAGACCCCCAACCATAAAATACTGTAATAAAATTAGGAAATTCCAGGGTGGGTTCTAATTTCCCTTGCTGCTGGTTCGCTTCCTCCTGTGCTGTATGTGGGCATGCTTTGTGCATGCACACATGCACACTGCTTTTTAAAAAATATGCCAAAAAAAGCTGTAAACAAGATGGCGATGCATGCGCAGTGCCAGACATTCGGCTTCTGCACATGCTCAGAAGTTCCCACTGTACATTTTTTGCTGTAGTTTATTTGCATGTGGATGGACCCACCTAGAGACAGATAGAAGAGCAGGGTCTCAGTTCCTAAAACCATCAAAAATATGTGTTTTCCGATGCTCTTAGGTGACCCCTGTGAAACGGTTGTTCAACCCTCAAAGAGGTCATGACCGGCAGTGGGCTATGAGCCGGAACGCTAAATTGCACTCGCAAACCGCGGCTTGTAAGTTCTTCCGGAACCAGCGTCATTTTGCTGCTGCACCTGTGGAGGAATCAAAATCACACACGGAAACGCAGATGCGCCCGTGTTTCAGCATGCGCGGAAGCAGCAAAACCTCGCCGAAACACGGGCGCACCTGCGGTTCTGTGCGTTATTTTTCTTCCTCCACAGTTGCAGCAGCAAAATCGCGCTGGTTCCAGAAGAACCTACAAGCCGCGGTGGCAAGCCCAATTTAGCGTTCCGGCTCGTAGCTCACCGCTGGTCATGACCCACAAGTTCAGAATAGCTGCTTTGGAAGAAAAGTTGGAAAATTCCTGGAGTAGAATGACACTCCAGAATACCCCCATGGTCAGATATGATTCCTGAATTGGGAACCACGGAGGGAAACACAGAGGCCTCTATTTATATTTTACTACACCTTCTTTTTCCCCCAAGTTGTAAATTGTGCCGATCCTGGAGAGATTAGCAACGGGAAACGGAGCGTCTCGGACCGGCACTTCTCCATCGGCTCCCACGTCCAGTACTTCTGCCACGAAGGTTACGTAGTGGAAGGGAGCAACACACTCACCTGCTACAACCGGGATACGGGCACCCCTAAATGGAGCGACCGAGTACCCAAGTGTGTCTGTAAGTAAAGGCGGGGAAAGGTAAAAACATTTTTTGCTGGTTTTCAAAAAGCATTTTTGGATGAGGTTTCGGCACTGCCCATGCACTGCCACCTCGGTTTGGGCTATTTTTTTTTTTGGCTTGTTTTTGCTTCTGCGCATGTGCAGAAGCCACATTTTCGGTACTGTACAATGTGTGCACAGCCACAAAGCGTGGGAGGAAGGGAACCAGCGGCGAGGTAAGTTAGAACCTACCCCTGGGTTATAGGGAGTCCTCGACTTATGACTAGTCACTTAACAACTCCTTGTTGCCCCATTTCCTTTTGCCAGTGAAATATGAGCCTTGCCTGAACCCCGGTGTTCCAGAGAATGGGTACCAAACTCTTTACAAGCATCACTACCAAGCAGGAGAGTCCTTGCGCTTCTTCTGCTATGAGGGGTTTGAGCTTATAGGGGAAGTGACAATCACCTGCATACCAGGACATCCATCCCAATGGACCAGCCAGCCACCGCTCTGCAAAGGTAGGGGGGGCCTTTTCCCCATTGTGTGGGGTTTTCACTCACTATTTTGTGACCCTCTGCTTTGTTTGCTGGGCATTTTTTTTTAAAAAGTCCCTTGTTCTCTCTCATAGTGGCCTATGAGGAGTTATTGGATGACCGGAAACTGGAAGGTGAGTGGAAAGAAACTTGGGAAGGGATTCTGGGAGGGTGACAAATATGATTGATTGATGATTTGATTTGTATGCCGCCCCTCCGTAGACTCGGAGCGGCTAACAACAGTAATAAAAAAACAGCATGTAAATCCAATACTAAAACAACTAAAAAACCCTTATTGTAAAACCAAACATACATCCAAACAAACATACCATGCATGAATTGTAAAAGCCTAGGGAGAAAGAATATCTCAGTTCTCCCATGCCTAATGGCAGAGATGGGTTTTAAGGAGCTTACGAAAGGCGAGGAGGGTGGGGGCAATTCCTTCCTTCCTTCCTTCCTTCCCTCCTTCCTCCCTCCCTCCCTTCCTCCCTCCCTCCCTCCCTCCCTTCCTCCCTTCCTCCCTCTTCCCTCCCTCCATTCTCCCCCCCCACCCTATTCTCATCCACCCCTCCCTCCTCCCTCCTTTCTTTCCTCCCTCCCCATTCTCCTCCCTCCCTCTCTCTCTCCTTTCTTTCCCTCCTCCCTCTTCTGCTCAAACAGCAGGTGGAAGGGGTTGATAAGGGTACTAGGTGTGCCAGGCCCTATCCCAGACCTCAACAACTCATGCCTTATGTCCATTTAATAGGAGTGCTGCAGTAGGCTCTAAATGGTGCTGTCTTTGGAGACAATCCAGAATTTTGCAGCTGGTACAAAACGCAGCAGCAAGATTTTTGCCAACACAATATAGAATAACACTTACAGTACAGGGGCTGCATTGGTTGCCAATAGACTTCCAGGCCCAATTTAAAGTGGTCTTCGTTACATTTGAAGCTCTGTGGTGCAGGATACTTCAAGCAATAATTTGTCAGAGTGTAATCTGCCCATCTCATCCCTTCATTCAGAGAAGGCCTGCAGACCTTTCCTTCTCAAGGACCATGGGTGACCCATCTAGTTCTCTTTACAGTAGACCCCATCCTATGGAATATTCTTTCCCAAGAAATACATGCAGCTTCCAACTTGCTCGCAATTCCAGAAACAGATTAAGGATGTTTTCTTTTGATGATGACTGTCTGTGGACAACTATCTTGGATTTTATTTTACAGTTATCTTTGCTTTTTGTGACTATTTCAGGTCTAGGACTATGTTCTTATTGTTTTACATTTGGACTATAAATTCTGATAAGTAAACTAAAATAAAAAGTTCAGGGTGGGGTGTTTGATGCATACCTGTCACATTTTCCACTTTTTTCTTTCCTCTTGTAGTCACCCAGACCACAGATCCTTCCCACCAGATGGAAGGGGGCAACATAGCCCTGGCAATTTTCCTCCCCATCATTCTCGTCATCCTGCTGATTGGAGGCATCTACATCTACTACACTAAGTGAGTGATATCAAACTAATTTATGTATGATTTGCTTAGTGGGCAGTGCCATTAAACTTTGTGGTTTAATTCCAGCTAAGTTGCATTTTATTTTATTTTATATCATAATATAATATTATGCCACCAGGCTTGGGGCTATTAGACTCTAGCTCCCTGGCTGACGAGTGTAGGTATGTCTGTTGTTCGAATGGGAATGAGTGATTTCTAAATGTTAATTAGGGTTTTTAGAGCAATTAGTGTAAATTAATTGGATTTTTAGATATTTAGATTGTATACTGTCTTTTGATATGTTGTAAGCTGCCACAGGGGTTGCATATAAATCCAAATAATAATAATAATAATAATAATAATAATAATAATAATAATAATAATAATAATAAATATAGTATAACTATATTACATTATTATGTTATAGGTTTTTTTTATTATCCTCTTATTTAGCCCATCTCCCCTACAGTGTAAAGAAAGACAGAGATGTTATTTAATAGCAAGTGGAGGCGAATTGAAATTAAATTCAAAGATTTTAACCTGAAAACCCTACACAGTTCCAATTCCCAGTTACAAGGAGATAATTATAATAATTTGTCTACTTAATGATGTTGAAAATGCCCTTTGCATAGAAAGGCATACAGATACACACACACACATACACATACACACAAGGTTTCCAAGATTAAACTGTAGCATAAAAATGCCTTCCAATCATAAACTTGGGTTACCTTGTTTTATATGAATACCTCACTGCCTTTAATTAAAACAACTTGGGTTCATATAATGCCTTCCCAACCTACATTTAAAAGAGAGGAAAATTCCTTAATACTGCAATTGTATAACCAATTCAAAACCAAGATCATTGGTATATTAAGTGATAATAAAAGCTCCCCGTATAGAAGGAGCTTTAATTCCTGCCAAATCAACAAGTTTAAAGTTTTACACCTTTAAAAACAGGGTTCCCAATCCATGGCCCGCTACTGGGTCTTGAGCTGTTCGAAACCAGCCCCCCCCCAAACACACATTGCCCACAAAGCTGAAAAGATTGGGGGGGGGGGGGGGTTGGCTCTATTCTAGAAAGTATTAATCATATCCATACCTGCCACTAAACATAGCTAGAGTAACTGACTGAATGTTTATCAGTTTTGTTTCTTTGAATGGTCTTAGCTTCATGTATAAAATACATGGAGTGTTTTATATTCCAGTATATGTGTTCTGCCAGCGTGTTTCAACCACCCGTAATTACAGGGTAGTTAATCCAGGAAGACACACACCACACGATAAAAGGAAAACCCAAAAGTTTTTATAAACAGAAAAACAGAAACAGCTCCCTTTTTAAATGTCAAGGGGATTTTCTGGCACACACAAGGCACAGGTTAAATGCAGTCCAATTGCTCACCCAATAACTGGGAAATTGAGTCCAATTCTAAAGTCCAGAGAGTCCACACACAATCTTGAACAGCACAAAAACCACGATCTTGACGAAACAATGAATCAGATAAACTGCCATGAGGCTAAAACACCAGGCTGCACTTTTATCTGTGGCCTCATTTTCTCTTGTAATAATCCTTCAGTTGTTGTCTCCTATGCATCACTCTACGCATGCGTGGATGTGTCATTAATTCTTGTTCAGAATCCAGGGATGATACAGATGATTGATCTCCTCCTGGGCTGTCTGCTAATCTCCCCTCTTCCCTGTCACTCACGCTTCCTTTGTCAGAGGAGGCTTCGTCGGCAGATTCCATCGGGAGCAAAACAGGCTTGCAGCATGTGGATGTTTTCCCCACATCCACCTGCACATTCCTTGGGGCAGGAGCTGGGCCAGAGCTAACCACAACAATATGGAATATGTATATGGACAAAAAATGTATATGGACAAAGTACTTCAGTATATGGACAAAAATGTGATCACTGATCAGATTGATTTTGTTGTGATAGATATGGCTGGTACTAACTTAATACATAAACAAAAATATGGACACTGCAACTGAACTTTGTATTTTACTGCAGTTGGAAGTTGGGAGTCTTTTCCCCCTCCCCCTTTAACTCACACTCCCTTCTTTTCTTTACCTTGCTCCCTTCTTTCTTTGTTATCTTTGTTTCTCTTTGCATTTTATAGTATGATAAACTTGAATAATTTTAAAAAAAAATGAAAATGTGATTGAAATGTTGGCTGTGCGCAGACCATAGGAAGCTGCTTGGTAGCCAATCAGAAAATTGGTTGGTGACCAATTCTGAACCAGCCAAATGCAAAGTATGTAATCTCCTCCGCTGGGTTACTTCTGTAAGATACAATCAATGGAGCTATGCCATTAAAATGAATCTGTTTTTCCAAACTGGTAGAGGCTGGTTGCTTCAATATGCTCTCTTCTTCTTTTACTTTCCTGCAGATTCCAAGGAAAAACTCTTTTTGGCTTCTCCTTTTCCAGCTCTCACAGCTACAGCCCCATCACTGTAGAATCTGATTTCAACAACCCTCTCTACGAGGCTGGGGTGAGCTGCAGATGCTCAGCCAAGCAGTTGTTCTATAGTACTTTAAAAAACAAACAAACTCTGATTAAAGAGGGTTGACTTAGTCTGGCTCCTCATTTCCTCCTCTCTTACTGCTGTTTTCAACCTCTTGCAATCCTGCTGCAGTTCTGTACAGATTTACCCCAGATTTGGGCTGTAAAATTAGGGTCAGCTATTAGATCTCTTGCAGGAGATGTTAGCCTTTCCCACCCAACACTGCCATCAAGGGATCATCTAGCATTTTATGACCTGGATGAGTTCATTACAGATTTTCTGTCGTTTTTCCCAACAAGGGTACCTCTTGGCCACATTTCTACTGGTTTGGGGAAATTTTGCTCATTTCAACAGTACAGGTAGTCCTTGACTTACAACAGTTCATTTAATGACCGTTTAGAGTTATCACAGCAATGAAAAAAAAATTGAATTTATGACTATCCTTCACAGCAGTATCCCCATCATCATGTGATCAAAATTCAGAGGTTTGACAATTGACTCACATTTATGACCGTTGCTGTATCCCAAAGTCACGTCATCCCCTTTTGTGACATTCTGACGAGCAAAATCAACAGAGAAGCTATATGCACTTTACAACTGGATTGCTAATTTATCAACTGCATTGATTCACTTAACGGCTGTGGCAAGAAAAGTTGTAAAACAGGGCAAAATTCACTTAACAAATGCCTCACTTAACAGAAATTTTGGGCTTGTTTGTCGTCATAAGTCAAGGACTCCCTGTACTCCCTCCAATACTTCCATATGCTGCCAGTAGGGTCACCAAAGCCCCCCTTTAGAGTTTTATTTATTTGTTTGTTTATTTTATTTTATTTGTCATACAAATATAGTATTGTATTGTAGTATGTTTAACATAGTATAAGTATAAAGTAGAGATAGAAAAGATAAAAAGACATTAGGACAGGAACGGTAAGCACAAAGGTGCACTTATGCACGCCCCTTACAGACCTCTTAGAAAAGGGGAGAGGTCTATTGTAGATAATGTAAGGTTGAAGGTTTTGGGATTGGGGTAAGAAACAACAGAGTCCGGTAGTGAATTCCAGGCGTTGACCACTCTATTGCTGAAATCGTCTTTTCTGCAGTCTAGCTTGGAGCGATTTACATTTAGTTTGTATCTATCGCGTGCTCTTGTGTTGTTGTTGTTCTTACTGAGTTTATTCTCTTTGGTGGGTTGGCACATGAGACCCACCAACTGTGCCACAACAGAAGTGGGTTCTGGATCCTTTTGCTGCCGGTTCGCTCAGGGCCGCACCGTGTGTGCACATGTGCTTCGCTCCCACAATACTTGCTTCTGCACATATGCAGAACCAAAATCCAAGATGGCGGTGCCCACAGAGACACTGACAGAACCAGCTCTGGATTACTAACGGTTCTAAAGAGCTGGCTGGAACCGGTAGGAACCCACCTCTGTGCCACAGTGGATGAAGACGATCTTCTGACATTTGGGTAGTTTAAAGTCAATTAGATGAAGTTAAAGGGAAGGAGCTGGCGAGACTCTGTCCCCGAAATAAGTTGTTTTTCTCCCCTCTTTCTGCTTTAACAGGATACCAGGGAATACGAAGTTTCAATTTAGATGACGTTAAGAGGATCTGCCATTCTTCTCCCAAACCCAGCAATGTCTGAAGATCAGCGACTGAGTGATTCCTGATTTGGAGGGAATAGCGGAAGGTGGTTTTTGGGAGGGGGCTAAGGGAAAATGGAGGGGAGGGAAGGAGTCTATCCTTTCTACCCCACAAATTCAGCTTTATCTCTTCTTCTCCATGTTGCTGCCTGACTGTCCACTCTCAGCTTTGGACCACTCCCTTCTCCCATGTAAATACTCTCTTCAATGTGCCAAATGTGTTTCTCACACACACACACACACACACACTCACAGAGTTATTATTATTCTGCTTTACCTATTTGTTTGACTTCTCTATTTATTTATTACGTTACACTTTTCTTTTTTCTTCATTTTAACGATCATCATTCCCTTAGTGGTTGAAAAACGAGGAGAGGGTTGACCTTATCCCTTCTTTCCTATTTTGTCCCCCACTCCGTTTTTAAGGAAGTGGGCCTGAGTTCTAAATGGTGCTGCCATTGAAATTAAAATAAAATAAAAAGCATCTCTGCAAACAAGGCTGTACAGTAAGATTACTAAAACCTAATATATGTGGCTTTCGACTAGGAGATATACCGGTATTTAATCCTAAAACCAGTGGCTAACAGATGTGGGTAACAGAAAAAACCAAATGCTGGGAGGCATTAGAAAATATATTGATCCCTAATTCTTAACATGGAAGCAAATCTCATGCTGTTCGGGAGAATTTACCTCCATAAAATTGGGAGTACATTAGATAATCATGGAAATGCAAGCAGTGCCATAAAACCATTGATTTTAGTTGTTTAGATTATATTCTGTCGGAGTTTTGCAAAGTATGTGTGCTGCAACATGCCCAATCAAAGAGTAATCAGGCTTCAATTGAAACAGATTTGTGGAGTTTATTATTTTTCTCTATATTACAGAACACCGATGCTTCCAGAAATAAGATTGTTAGGTTTGGGGCTGTTGAAACAGCAAAACAGTATACAGTAATCATTTTACCAGATTTAGCTGTATTTTCCTTTCTCATACCATTAATTTCCTTGCCTTACTGCTTCGTACTTCTGTTCTGTGCTTTGCCTAATATTACTTATCCTAAAATGGAACAGAATGATAGGCATGTATGAATCTATGTAGGTTTGTACAACCCAGGACTAGGGTTGATACCCAGATAAGCACACACAGATCTGCCTATAAAGGGCTTTCTACTTATATTTTAGCTATTCTTCCTCCTAATCTAATATTTCTCCCACCTCTCTGAAAACAAGAAGAATAAAATAAATGAAATGAAATAAGGCAACATAATGCAGTTCTTGAAAAGAGAGGTTTGGTAGAACCTTAGTAAGAAACTTGGTATTTTTGTTATATTGGAAGATGTAACCACCCACAGTCAATCAATTAATTACTTGCAGTTTATCCTTTCCTTTCCTCTTGGAGCAGCTTCCACAGCACTTCGTCCTCTGACTTGTCCCTAGAAAAATGCTGTGGTTGGATTAGGATAAAAAAGAGGGAAGGGGATTGGCCCAAAGTCATCCAGTCAACTTCCACGACTGCAGGTGGACTTGAATCTGGTCTCCACGATCAGATTAAACCCTTTTACTATTAGACCACAATGGCTGTTTGTTAACCATATTGGTTGTGGGGAATCACTTTAATTTTACATTTGACGTACATACAATAATACATCTGTTCAATCATTTTGACTGCTAAAAATTAATTTTCATAGTCCCCAAATCTTTGGGGGGAATAATTGGTAAACCTTTCAATCTAAGTTCTTCTGGAGCTATTTCTCATGAAATTCCTAGGGCTGTTTAGATATAGAATAAAACCTTTTAATAATAAAACACTTCTCCCTAATGATTAGGATCCCTATAACTTTTAAAATGTAAAAGTGTGCCTGATAATTTTAGGTTGCTTTCAAAGTTAACAAATCACTGACCATTACTAATTTTACATATGCTTATATTTATCATTTTTGAATTGTACTCCACAGCTATTTTTAAAAAGACAGTGTACATTTTCCTCATTTGTCTAATGTACTGACCCAAATAATAAAATAGCTGGAGGTTTTGCAGCCTCTGATTCATTACAGCATCCTCCGAATGATTAAAAAAAAATAGTAATGTAATTATGTCTGGAAAAGTTCGATTTTCCTACTTCACAATATCTTAACAAGAAAATAACATGCCCACCTGGTATTAGACAATTGCTTTAAGGATTAAATATCATTTCAGGATGTAAACGGTTTATTGACAGCCTCTGTTGACCTAATACGACAGAAAGCCACTGATTGCCTTGTAGATGTTGACGTTTTTCTGTGGCTCTTTCTGATATTCTTAAGTATGACAACAGGAAAGATCCTTAGTGCCAAAACATTCACTTTTAAAGCTGTTCAAGAGACACTCTTTTAGGACATTGAGACCATCTGAATGGAATCGTGGTACTCGTCTCTCATACTAAAAGGAGATGAGAAAATTGTACCTAAAGCCCCTCACTTACTACCTGTATAGAGCAGGACATTAAAAAACAGTACCTCCCAGCCCTTCTCCTGTCCCAAATAGTGAAACTGACTTATTATATCAACCCTTCCCTTGGTGGCCAGTCTTGTATTTTGGAAGAAGGTGAAAAGTATGATTTACTCCAATTTTTGTAGATAAACTTATCCTTCCTCTTTGTAGATCTTTTATCATACCAGGAGGGCAGTCCTGACATATCCCCACAAATGACAGTGCGGTTTTCTGGGGAATGCCCTCCTTTTCGTCCTTACCATTTACAATTATTCTTTTATTTTTTTTTTGGCGTTTGGTTACCTCCCTCGCTCCCGCTCCGTCTCATTGGCTTTTATTTTGGAGCAATAAATAAAGCGCACCATTTGTAAAAGCTGTGGCGTCTGTATTTCTGTTACAGTCCAACAGGAAATGAGTGTATTCTGCAGTAGTGGGGATGCTTCCGGTTCGGTAGCACCGGCAGGAGGAGGCTCCGCCCTCACACCCGGGATGTTAATGCGCATGTGCAAACGGGTAGCAAAGGGTTTTAGAAACCACAACTGGTATTCTTTGCCTGGCAATGGGCAAGTTTGGCCATCCAACTTATATTAAAGAAGTGTTACTTTCACACCTGTTGGGAGGGGGTGAGTGCTTTGTGTTTTGAAACAGATTTAAGGGAAGTGGCTGGTGGCTAATTGGGTGTTGAAAAAAGTCCAAAAGCAAAAGAATATTGACACAGAAACCCAGTGGTTTTTCTTTTTTTAATTTAACTTAACGTTCTGTGGTTCTTTTCACTTTTTCATTGTCCCAAATGTGCTATTTTTAAGAGGCAACTGGACTTTCTGTTTTTTCTTTGAAGATGTTTCGCTTCTCATCCAAGAAGCTCCCCGTAACAAAACAAAACAAAAAACAAATCCAAAACAAACCCCCCAGAAAGTCCAGTTATCTCTTGAAAAAAGCACCTTTGGGACAACCATGACTAGAAATTGCATCAAGCAGCCCATAGGCAAAAATAAATACATTTAAAAAGCAATTTGTCTCTTTAACAGAATTGAGCCATTTATGGAAAGGAACCTAATCATCTACTAATGGTTGTGAATAAAAATGTGAACAGGTGGCTTGTTTGAAATATTAGCATCACATACCGGAGGTAGGTGGTTCTATAACCACAATGTCACATCTATTTCTGGCTCCTACACCTATCTTCTGGGCCTTCATTTAATTTTTATTTGTGCATGATCTATGGCAGAGGTCCCCAACCGCCGGTCCGCGGACCGGGACCGGGCCGTTGGGGTTTTTCAGCCGGTCCGCGGCACCAGAGCCCCCTCGGCCTTTCCGCACCACCAGCGGCGCTCCCCCCGCCAGCCAGCCAAGCCCCGCGCCCGCCGGAACCGGCTCCTCGCTCTCCCGCCGCGTTTGCAGGAGGTGGAAAGGGTCGGGCGGCCCGCCAAGGCCAGGAGGGACGCTGCTGCCCCCCCCTTCCCTCTCTCCGCCCGCCGCTGCGCCTCCTTGTAAAAGCTCCCCCCCCAAGTCTTATCCTTCCCCCTCCGCCCCACGGCCGGGCAAGACCAGCCCTACGCGTTGACGTCAGCCTGGCTGGCTCCACGCGAGGAGGCCAGCCTGTCCGCAAGCAGCCCGAGGAACTCAGAGGTCTGGAGGCGCCGGCGGAGCGGAGAGAAGCCCCCGCTAGGCTGCGCGCTCCGGTCTTTCCTCGGCCCTTCGGAAGGATCGCGCGCCTCTTCTTCCTCCTCGTTTCTTGGTCCCCATCCTCCTTTCTACTTTCTCCCCCTTCTCTTCCTAGCCCACTCAGAATATTCAAAATAAGAAAAGCCTTTGCCGGCGAAGGTTTTTCTTATTTTGAATATTCCGAGTGGGCTAGCAGGGGGATAGGGAGCGCGCGTGAGAAGAGAGAGAAAGAGGGGGAGAGAGAGAGAAAGAGAGAGGGGGGAGAGAGAGAAAGAGAGGGAGAGGGAGAAAGAGAGGGAAAGGGGGGAGAGATAGCAAGAGAGGGAGAGAGAGAAAGAGAGAGGGAAAGGGGGAGAGAGGGGAGAGAAAGAGAGAGGGAGAGAGAGAGGAGATAAAGGAAGAGGAGAGAGAGAAAGGAAGAGAAAGAAAGAAAGAGGGATAGAAAGAGAGAGTGAGAGATGCTCAGTGAGCCTTTCTTTGAAGTTGCCTTTCTTTCTTTCTCTTTCTTCCTTTCTTTCTTGCTCTTTTTCTTTCTCTCTTTTACCTTCCCTTCCTCTATTTCTTCTTTTCTTTCTCCTTCCTACCTTCTTCCCTCCCTCCCTCCCTCCCTTCAGTCCTTCCTCTCTTACTCTCCCCTTTCATAAGTTTCCTTGCTTCCTTCCTCTGTTCCTGTCCCTTCCCCCTTTCTTTCTTTCCTTCCTTCCTTTCCTCCCTCCATTTCTTGCTTTCCTTTTCCTTCCTCCCTTCTTTCCTCCTTCATTCCCTTCTTTCACTCCTTCCTCTCTTACTCTCCCCTTTCACACCTTTCCTTGCTTCCTTTGCACCCTTCTTCTGTTCCTGTCCCTTCCCTCTTTCCTTCCTTCCTTCCCACCCTCCGTCCATTCATTCACCCATTCCTCTCTTGATCGCCCCTTTTACGGCGCCGCTGACAGCTAGCTCCCCCCCCCCCCCCCACCGGGCCATGGAAAACTGGTCCAGCTTAAAGCCGGTCCCTGGTGCAAAAAAGGTTGGGGACCTCTGATCTATGGAATGCTAGATACTCTCTGAGCTACATTGTTCGTTGCAGATGCTTCATTGCCCAACTAGGAAACATCGGTACCAGTTAGTGTGGGGTTGTTCCCTGTTTATATCCTTACGCCTACTACTGATGATGATTTCTATTAAGACCATGATGGCGAACCCCTGGCGTGCACGGTGTCTCCTGTTCCTTTCCGGGTTTCTGGCGCGTGTGCACATGTGACGATCAGCTGGACTTTGTATGTGTGGCAGTGCCGGAAATCGGAAGAACTGGTCTTCCATTGTTTGCTTGCAGATGAAAAGTCCAGAAAGTCCAATTGTCTCTTGGTGGACTTTGTATGTATAGCAGTGCCAGAAACTGAAAGAGCTGATCTTCCATTTTCTGGTGTGAGCATGCATGTTGACCAGCTGATTGGTACATACATGTGCGCTATGTTAACTGGAAGACTTGCTGGCCAGAAGTTCATTTTCCAGCCCGTACATGCCCTCTGGGCAGCTCCCCTTTCAGATTGAGTGTGTGACCCGCACACAAAGCGCACGCACAAAATACTTGTTAGGACTCTGTCCATAACGGTTGGGTTGGAAATATATATATAAACCAACAATATGTGTTATAACTGAGCTATGTGTATTTAGCTGAGGTGTTGCAGACTGCCACAAGAGGGAGTGAGAGTTCATAGCTTATTTTTTTGAGTCATCCTCTCTGTTTCTCTTTGGTTACTCACTGTTAATGGCTACTCATTGTTAGGTTTGCTCTGCATTTTCTCTGCAATCTCTCTATTGTAGTTATATATTATGGGTAAAATGTGTTTAGGCTTGATTTCTTTGTTTGCTGATTATGACAAAGACAACTGGCAAGAAAGACTATGAACTTGGTAATCTTTGGATTGTTATTCTGACTTATGTGCATGACTTAGACTGTTTATCTGAATATGTTATTTCACAAAGTAAACTTTAATTCAAGTTAGTATATCCGTGTGTGGCTGAATAATTATTCACAACTAATCTCAATCTAAATGTTTTTGTGTTTGCACAACCTTGGTAAACAAGGATTACTCTGCTCATACACTAACATTGGTTATGGGCCCAGAGAGATATTGAGAGTTAGTGTGAATATTCAGTTTCATATTCAGGCAGCTAACTTGTGGTTTACTGTTAAACTAACAATGGCACAAGAACAGTCGACTAGCTCATCTCTGATAACCTGGTTAGATGGAACAAATTATGCTTCCTGGTCTATCAAGTGCAGCTTATTTCTGCGTTAAGAAGGATTATGGACTATGGTTAACAAGTCACCGGATGTTACAGCCTGGGATCCAACAAATGATGAAGATAAGAAGAAAATAGATGGCTTTAACAAGGATAATGAAAAGGCTCTTAGCATTATTGGACTGACCCTCAGTGATCGACAACTTATCCATATATCTGGTGAAGACTCTGCTGCCAAGTGTTGGAATACCTTAAAGAGACTTTATGTTCGTGATAGTGTTGGTGCCCACATACACCTTACGCATAAACTGTTCAGAGCACGTTTGTTAAAGGGTGGTGACATGTTAGCTCATTTGGAGTTTATGAAGAGAACATTACTAGAGCTACATGAAAAAGATCTGATTTTCTCAGAATTGCATCAAGTTTATATTATTCTTTTTTCTTTGAATGACTCTTACGATGATTATGTGTCTTCACTGGAAGTTTTGACCAGAGTTGAACTGACATTAATTGGCATAATTGGGAGACTGTTAGAAGAGTCTAGAAGAAGGCAAGATAGAAAACAATTGAAAGAGAAACAACCACAGGAAGAAAAACTCTTCAATTGTTAGGAAATGTTATTCTTGTGGGGCTAAGGGTCATATAGCCAGATTTTATAAAAAGAGAAAAAAAGCAGAATGCTAGTAACATGCAGAGAGCTTATAACGATGTAAGTGCAGCTATATCAAGTACGAATAAAAATGTAAACTATGATATCTGGATAATAGACAGTGGGGCATCTCAATGTATAACTAAAAGTAAAGAGAGATTTGTGAATATGACTAAAAGTAACCCGCATGTATCATTAACAAATGGCTGGAAATTGAGAGCATCTGGAGAAGGTAATGCATATTGTTCATGTATTAATAAAAGTTTACCAATGTTATATGTACCTAACCTTATATATAACTTGCTATCTGTAAGAGAATTGGCAAAAGCAGGGTTTGTAGTAACTTTTCAGGGAGATAAAATCTTAATTAAAAAAAACAAAGTAAAAGAGTTACTGCAAGATTGCATGATGGCTTTATACATTATTTTTTATTATTTATTTTATTAATTGGATTTGTATGCCGCCCCTCACTGAGGACTCGGGGTGGCTCACAACGCGTCAAAGAAAATAGTATATAATATAAACTACTAAAATCCAATTAATATAATTCACTATACTAAAACCCATTATAAAAACCCTGGAGCATTAAAAATAATTCATTCCCATTTGAAGCACAAACATACCTCATATTCATCGGCCAGAGGCTAGGGTCTAGTGACCCCAAGCCTGGCGGCATAGATAGGTTTTCAGGTTCTTGTGGAAGGCGAGGAGGGTGGGGGCAGTGCGAATCTCTGGGGGGAACTGATTCCAGAGGGCTGGGCCCCCCACATAGAAGGCTCTTCCTCTAGATTCCACCAAGCGACATTGTCTAGTTGATGGAACCTGGAGAAGGCCGACTCTGTGGGACCTAACCGGTTGCTGAGACTCATACAGCAGTAGGCGGTCCTACAAGTAATCTGGGTCCAATGCCACGTAGAGGTTTATAGGTTATAACCAACACTTTGAATTGCATCCAGAAACCAATCAGCAGCCAATGCAGTCCATGGAGTGCTGGCGAAACATGGGCATGTCCTGGGAGGCCCACGACTTCTTGCGCAACTGCATTCTGCATGATTTGCAGTTTCCAAACACTCTTCAAAGAGCTACATGTAGAGAGCATTGCAGTAGTCAAACCTCGAGGTGATAAGGGCATGAGTGACTGTGAGTAGAGACTCCCTGTCTAAATAGGGTTGCAACAGGTGAAGCTGGGCAAATACCCCCCTCACCACAGCTGACAGTCAAGTTCCAAAGTCTGGTGTGAATTGAGGAGGACATCTAAGTTGTGGATCCTCTCTGACGGAGTCAAAAGTTCCCTCCCCCCTAGGGTGATGGACGGACAGGTGGAGATATCCTTGGGAGGCAGAACCCATAGCCATTCCATTTTGTTGGGGTTGAGTCTGAGCCTGTTAACACCCAACCAGACTCGAACAGCTTCCAGACACCAGCATATTACTTCCATTGCTTCACGCAGTGGGCGTGGGGTGGAAATGTATGGACCCAACCCCCTGTCACCTCCCTCCTGGCCAAAACCAGCCAGTAGGGGTAGGGGTCCAACAAACAGGTGATAGAGCTCACAGCTCCCATGGCCTTGTCCACTTCATCAGGTGTTATCAGGTGAAACTCCTCCCACACAACAGGACTAAGATGGGCTGCTGTCATCTCAACTGACTCATTGTCAGCCGACACTGTACTCCAGTCAAAGTCAAGATCTGTCCGGATCTGAGCAATTTTATCTGCGAAAAACTTGTTTAAATCCTCAGCACTACCCTGCGAGGGTTTGTCAACTCCCCCCTGATTAATGAGGGAGCAAGTCACCCTAAACTGTATAGCTGGGCGGGATTCTGCAGATGCAATCCGGTTGACATGATACACACACCTTGTCACTCTGAGTGCCACATTGTAAGTCTCCATATAAGCTCATATAAGCTTTTACAAGTGTTCGGTGAGATTCAGATTTACTTTTCCTCCAACGCATCTCTAGACATCTCTTCTGGCGCTTCATCTTCCAGAGTTCCTCGGTAAACCAAGGAAATTTCCAGGGTCTACTACCAGAGAGAGGTTGTAACAGTGCAATTCGGTCTAGAGCCTTCACCGCCGCCATGTTCTAGGCCACAGCAAGGGACTCTGCTGAACTATGTACAAGCAAATCCAGCAAAACCCCAAGTGCTATTGGAGAGCGGCCTGCCCCATGTCTCCTGCCATATCTGCTTCTCTCCACCAAGACTGGAATATTCCTGCCCTTTGTCACCCCAGATATGAGTTCCCCCACCCCTCCCACCTCCTAAGCGTCAGATGAACTGACCCTTCCACTCAACTCATTCATCTCAGTCATACATTTCATCCAATCCATACTTTCCCAATTGCCCTCCACAGACTTCAGAGGACAATCAGAACTGCAGAAAAAGCAATTGCTGCCAACCTGCCTTCCATTGAGGACCTGTATACTGCACGAATCAAAAAGAGTGCGGGGAAAATATTTACTGACCCCTCACATCCTGGACACAAACTGTTTCAACTCCTACCCTCAAAACGTCGCTACAGAGCACTGCACACCAAGACAACTAGACACAAGAACAGTTTTTTTCCGAACGCCATCACTCTACTAAACAAATAATTCACTCAACACTGTCAGACTTTCTACTAAATCTGCACTTCTATTCTACTAGTTTTTCTCATCATTCCTATCACCCATTTCCTCCCATGTTGACTGTATGACTGTAACTTGTTGCTTATATCCTAAGATTTTTATTAATATTGCTTCTTCATTGCTTATTTGACCCCTATGACAATCATTAAGTGTTGTACCACATGATTCTTGACAAATGTATATTTTATTTTATGTACGATGAGAGCATATGCACCAAGACAAATTCCTTGTGTGTCCAATCACACTTGGCCAATAAAATTCTATTCTATTCTATTCTACTCTACTCTACTCTACTCTATTCTATATAAACTAAAAACAGTACTAAAAGCAATATTAAAACAGTATAAGACCACCAGTATAAAAGTTATAAAAATCGCAATCACAAGAAGATTGTAAAATCATAATCACAATAAATACAATACAAATAATAAAACAGCTACAATCGCCCTCGGGATGATGCAAGCAAACATAGGAGGACCCATAATGAGTAAAATGATATTGGTACTTGTTTCCCAGTCTTCATATGACCAGATGTTTAAAAATGGCCTGAATTTTTCTTCTCCTCTCAATAGGCGCTATTGGGGAGGTGCTATTATAACAGCGAGATGTTTTAGAAAATCATTACTAAGCCTACTGCCAAATTGCCACAGCATCATTAATTGACAATGTATTTTTAACTCCCTTCACAAGCACTTAAAAAACAAATGCTTTTGTAGGGAAGTCATCATCTATTAAGTTAAAATAAAGCTGCCTTGCTGAGATCAAATCCTGGTTATGACACAGTCATGTCTATATATGGGTAGTTCCTTTTACAATTCAGAAGTGACTGCTCTTGCCTTTTTGAGGAATAGTTCTGTTTTGGCAGTTTCCCACTTTAATTTTCAGCTGTTCTGTTTTCCTTTGAGGGTCCCAACCAAACCTTGAGGGTTGGTAATGGGTGGCTCTTCTATAACATGGCTGGCTCAGGAATTCTGGGAGTTGAAGTCCACAAGTTATAAAAGGGCCATGGTTCTCCACCTGTGTCACAGAAGATCTATTGAAACCAGAAGCTTATATCAAATAAAACTTTTAAACATTTGCTAGTACAATAAGACTACAAGTAGTCCCAGTGAAAGGCTACCAAAATGTTTACTACCACACTGTGGGCATGGCTTATTTTGTGGGTGTGGCTTATTTTGTGCCATGTGACCAGGCGGGAGTAGCTTGACGATCATGTGACTTGACCAAGGATTTTCCAAGAACCTCAAAACAATACCCATATCAATGGACTCAAAACAAGCAGGTCAACGAATTTACCCACATCCTAGAAGTGAGGAGCTATAGGACAGTGAAATTACAGAAACATCTCACTTAGAATTTTGAAAGTACATTTTGAGCATTGTCATAAAGGTGCCTTCATGATTAAAATTGCCGGCTTTGGGGTTTTTAAACGCTTTCGGGAAGAACGCAGAGGCTGCCCAAAGAGGACGCCCTGCATTTTCTTTCAACATCTGTCAGTGCAAATTGGATGCTCTGGGATGGAGCTCCATTTTCACTATCCCACTGTGTTCCACACCTGAATAGTCCTCAACATACTACAATTTATTTAATGACCATTCAAAGTTACAACAGCAGCGATTTACAACCCATACCCCACTTGCAATTATTGCATGGTCTTGTAATCAAATTCAGCCCCTTGGCAATTGGTGTGTCTTTACAAGGGTTGCAATGTCCCGGGATCATGTGATCACCATTTATTATTATTATTATTATTATTATTATTATTATTATTATTATTATTATTATTTATTAGATTTGTATGTTGCCCCTCTCTGAAGACTCGGGGCGGCTAACAACAATAAAGAAAACAATGTACAAATCCAATATTAAAAAGCAATCTTAAAAACCCCAATTTAAGAGACCAATCATACAAACAAGCATACCATGTATAAATTCTATAAGCCTGGGGGAAGGGAAAAAATTTCAATTCCCCCATGCCTGACGACAGAGGTGGGTTTTAAGGAGCTTGCGAAAGGCAAGGAGGGTGGGGGCAACTCTGATATCTGGGGGGAGCTGGTTCCAGAGGGTCGGGGCCGCCACAGAGAAGGCTCTTCTCCTGGTCCCGCCAAATGACATTGTTTAGTCGATGGGACCCGGAGAAGGCCAACTCTGTGGGACCTAACCGGCTGCTGGGATTCGTGCGGCAGAAGGCGGTTCCGGAGATACTCTGTTTTGCAACCTTCTGAGCAAAGACAATGGGGGAAAGCTGGATTTACTTAATGTCTGTGTGCTTCATTTAACAGCTGCAATTATTCATTTAACTATGACAAAAAAGATTATTTACTTAACATCCATCTTACTTAGCAATGGAAATTCTGGTTCAAGTTGTGGTCACTCCTCCACTCGAAACAGAATACCCTATGAAAATAGACTAACAATCCTGGGCCTTGAAAGCATGGAACTACGACGCCTAAAACACGATCTAAGTATTGCCCACAAAATCATATGCTGCAACGTCCTACCGGTCAATGACTACTTCAGCTTCAACCACAACAACACAAGAGCACGCAACAGATTCAAACTTAATATTAACCGCTCCAAACTTGACTGTAAAAAATATGACTTTAATAATCGAGTTGTCGAAGCGTGGAACTCATTACCGGACTCAATAATGTCAACCCCTAACCCCCAACATTTCTCTCTTAGACTATCCACGATTCACCTCTTCAGGTTCCTTCTCTGTTATACAGTACTGGTACTCTAGAGTCTAGACCACTAATTGCATTAAATAATTAGGATAATTATTTGTCCCTACTGGAAATCAATTTACTCAGTTTTATTCGAGCAACATTTTGAAGCTTTCTCATGGCATTTACATATTACTTGCAAAGAGGTAGTTTATCCAAATATATACAGTAGCAATTTCTAATATTTTTAAGGGAGAGGACCTATGATCTGTAAAATACAGTAAATTCTTCTCCTTGTAAGAAAGTGGGAGAAAAGAGGTACTGTGCTGAGTCATGCTTACCATAATAAGCAAAAGAAAAACTCATCTTAATTACTAAAATGATATATGACTTTGTACTCATGAAAACTCACCATGCAAATTTTAAGATATTTGAAAGGAACACCCCCCCAAAAATGCAGGCAAGCTATGACTGCAGTTCTATCATATAATATTTCTATTTATTGATAAAATTGCAATCAGAATAGCTCAACTGCAGCTGCTTTTGGAGAGGAAGGGTATTTACACAATAATTACAAAGTTTGCTCAGAGAAGGTGGAGCTTAAAGATAGGAACCTGGAAGAATGTAAACAAGAAATTTACATAAGAACTAGTTGACAAACTAGCTGAATTCTAGCTTCCTGTTTCCTGTAAAGACAGCACGAAACTTGCCTCCGCTGAGCCAGCCAGCAAGGTACAAATGGAACAGTAAGCTATTTGGTTAACTACTTCTAATCAGAGTTCCATTAAACTGTCATGTTTTTCTTGCAAAAAAAAAAAAAAAAGATTTATGGCTTGAAAGCTGCTTAAAACCCACCTCGGCCGCCAGGCATGGGGGAACTGAGATACACTTCCCCCTAGGCCTTTACAATCTTATGCATGGTATGTCTGTATGTATGATTGGTTTTTATATAATGGGTTTTTAACTGTTTTTAGTATTGGATTTTGTTATATACAGTGTTCCCTCGATTTTCGTGGATTCGATCTTTGCGAAAAGCCTATATCACGGTTTTTCAAAAATATTAATTAAAAAATACTTTGCAGCTTTCCCCCCCCTATACCACAGTTTTTCCTGCCTGATGACATCATATGTCATCGCCAAACTTTCATCCACCTTTAATAAAAAAAAAATTAAATAAACTTTAATAAATAAACATGGTGAGTAATAATCTAAATGGTTGCTAAGGGAATGGGAAATTGTAATTTAGGGGTTTAAAGTGTTAAGGGAAGGCTTGTGACACTGTTCATAGCCAAAAATAGTATATTTACTTCTGCATCGCTACTTCGCGGAAATTCGACTTTCGCGGGCGGTCTCGGAACGTATCCCCCGTGAAAATCGAGGGAACACTGTACTTTTTTATTGTTGTTGTTAGCTGCCCCGAGTCTGCGGAGAGGGGTGGCATACAAATCCAATAAATAAATAAAGATAAACTTTAGGATTTAGAAAGGGCGTTGACTTACCTGAACGCCCCTTCTCGTAAGTTGGAGTCAGCCTTCAGATAGGGTTTTCCTCATCCAACCACATTGAGAACTGAGCCTGTCAATCAAAATTTGTGATATATATACTTCTGGCCATCATGTAATATCTCCAGTTTGAGACTCAGTCCTCCATGAGGTAGGACGTGGAATTTCTATCTGACTGCTGATAATAAGTGGAAATAAGAAAACTGAATTTAATGCTATAATACTACTTATTATACTATAAGTATATATATATATATATATATACAGTATATACTTATAATAGTGTAAGTATTATATATAGCTGCCGATGTAGAAGTGCTACGGGTGGAATGAGCCGTGCGGTTGAGAGGGAGAATTTGCTTCCAAGGCTGTACACATGGTTGATGGTAGCTCCGATGCATTTGCTAATATTAGAGGCCGAAGCCTTTGGCCCTCTAGAGTGTTGGCCATAATTCACAAATAAGGACTCTGTCTTACGTAAAGGAGCTGTCCTGTCAAAGTACACTTTAAGGGCCCTTCGGACATCCAAAGAATGCCAATTCTTCTCTAACTGGTTTGTGGGATTAGCACAAAAGGAAGGCAACACCAGCTTCTGAGAGCGGTGAAATATTGATTTAACCTTGGGAGTAAATGAAGGGTCCACTACTTTATCTGAGTGGAAAACACATAACCCTTGTCTGACAGAGAGGGAGGCTAACTCAGATACACACCTAGCAGAAGTAATAGCCACCAAAAATATCACCTTATGGGTCAAGAATTGGAAGGTCATTTCACGTAAGGGCTCAAAGGGCAGTCCTGGAGAGAATCCAACACAAAAGTTAAATCCCACTTGGGAAAATGGTGGACAATGGGGTTTGATATTAGAAGCCCCCTTAAGGAATTGGGAACCATGGGGTAACGTGCTAAAGATATGAAGTGTTCGCATGACAACACTGAGGATAATGCCGCTACTTGTCGCTGAAGGGTCTGTGGCGATAATCCCTTGTCTAACCCCAGCTTAAGAAAACGGAGTAGTTTTGGCATTGGTATGCGAAAAGGCAAGAGACCCTCATGCAGACACCAATTTGAAAAGCCTTCCATGTGGTCTGGTATATCCTGATAGTGGAAGGACGTCTGGACTCTTGGATAATGTTCACTATGTCTGTGTCACACTGTGTCAAAGTGTTGGTAATGACCTTTAAAGCCCTTCATGGCATTGGACCAGAATACCTACGGAACCGCCTTCTACCGCACGAATCCCAGCGGCCGATAAGGTCCCACAGAGTTGGCCTTCTCCGGGTCCCGTCGACCAAACAATATCGTTTGGCGGGCCCCAGGGGAAGAGCCTTCTCTGTGGCGTCCCCGGCCCTCTGGAATCAACTCCCCCCAGAGATTAGAACGGCCCCCACCCTCCTTGTCTTTCGTAAGTTACTGAAGACCCACCTATATCATCAGACATGGGGGAATTAAGACATCGCCCCCAGGCTTTCTTATATTTTATGTTTGGTATGTATGTGTTGTATGGTTTTTAAATTGTTGGGGTTTTTAAATATAATTTTATTATTAGATTTGTTCCATTGTTATACTGTTTTTATTATTGTTGTGAGCTGCCCCGAGTCTTTGGAGTGGGGCGGCATACAAATCTAATACATTGAATTGAATTGTTGGTATAGGAGGACCTCCCGCTCAACCGCCAAGCGGCTAGCTGCAACCAGTGAACCTCCAGATAAAGGATTTCCCCGTCTGAGGAGATCTGGCTGGGTTGGTAGTCTGAGTGGCAGCGTTTGTGACAGAGACATTAGGTCCGTGAACCAAGCTCTGCGCGGCCAATGCGGAGCGGTCAAAATCAGTTCGGAGGCACGCAGAATCACCTTGCCAACTACCTTGGACAACAAGGGGAAAGGAGGGAAGGTGTAAAATAGAACTGGCGACCATGATGTTCAAAGGGCGTTGGTGGCTTCCGCTCCCCTTGAAGGGAAGCGAGAGTAGAAACGTGGCAACTGAGCGTTCTGAGGAGTAGCAAATAAGTAGATTAGTGGTTGACCCAATTTACGTGTTACCCACCTGAAGACTTCTGGATGCAAAAGCCACTCTGTTTGATCTAGATCCTGGTGGCTCAGCCAGTCTGCCTTTAAGAAAAAAAAAATTATTGGTTTTGCACATAAAGTTACATAAAACAAACGTAAAACGGTGCACAGTACATGTGCCCATCACCCGACTGACAATCCCACCACCACCACCAATTGCGGGGGGTTCAAATATTTACTAATTTATATATATTTTTTTATTTCCTTAGCTCTACTTTGCATTTGTTATTATTAAAAGAGTGATTGGAGTTTATTTTTTACATTTTCGTCACAGATTCTACTCAGCATATAACCTTTCACCTTATTCCATCGTGCCATCAGCTTCTCCAATTTATTTTCATCAAAGTTGTTTAATCTTATTTCCATGATTTCAAAATGAATGTGATCCACCATGTACCAGTACCAGTTCTGTACTGTCCATTTTATAGACTCTTTCCAACCCAATACCACTACCGCTTGAGCGCTTTCCAGTGCTGCAGTTGTTATTTCTTTAAAACCTCTTAGTTCTCTTTGTTTAATTAACATCGCTATTTCTTTTGTAATTATCCAGTTAATATTTAGCATTTTATTTATTTCGTTCTGCACTTCCTTCCAAAATTTCTGAACTTCAACACACTCCCATAACATATGCATAAAAATTCCTTTCTTTTGGCAACCATGCCAACAGTTACCTTTCCCTTTCCCCTGGAAGTGTGCAAGTTGTGCTGGTGTATAATATCATTTATGTAAAATTTTTCTTCTCATCTCTTTAACTCTCGTATTCTTAATCTTATATATATTTTCTACTATTTCATTTCACTTTCGTCTATTTGTAAATAATTTTGCCAGCTCAGTCTGCCTGAGTGTTATCTTCCCCTGAAATGTGGTCAGCTATGATAGATAGAAGATGTTTTTCTGCCCAAAAACCAAGCCGAAGCGCTTCACGCCTCAAGCCTTTTGATCGAGTTCCCCCCTGCTTGTTAACGTGTGCCTTACCTATGACATTATCAGTGAGAACCAGAACACGATGACCCCTAATCTTTTTATTTTTTATTTATTTTTTGTCCCATACACAATGAGGGTTTTAGTGGGTATATATCTATATACACATAGTAAAATACATGATGGAGGTTATAGAGGAGATACTCATAGTAAAATATATCTGAGAAATAATAGAAAAGAAGTTATAGTAATAGAACATATCAATGAAAGAATAGAAGAAGAGATATAGGAATAGAAGAAAGGTATAGGAGATATAGGAAAGCAATAGGACAGGGGACGGAAGGCACTCTAGTGGACTTGTACTCGCCCCTTACTGACCTCTTAGGAATCTGGATAGGTTAACCATAGATAATCTAAGGGTAAAGTGTTGGGGGTTTGGGAATGATACTATGGAGTCTGGTAATGAGTTCCATGCTTCGACAACTCGGTTACTGAAGTCATATTTTTTACAGTCAAGTTTGGGGCGGTTAATATTAAGTTTAAATCTGTTGTGTGCTTTTGTGTTGTTGTGGTTGAAGCTGAAGTAGTCACCAACAGGCAGGACGTTGCAGCATATGATCTTGTGGGCAATACTTAGATCTTGTTTAAGGCGTCTTAGTTGTAAACTTTCTAGGCCCAGGATTGAAAGTCTAGTCTCATAGGGTATTCTATTTCGAGTGGAGGAGTGAAGGGCTCTTCTGGTGAAGTATCTTTGGACATTTTCAAGGGTGTTAATATCGGAGATGCGATATGGGTTCTGTCTGGCGAAACGTTTAAGAGCCAGAAATATAGCTCTTAGTTCCAAGAGGTTGATGGGACAGCGATCAACTTCGGGAGCCCAGCAACCTTGGGCAATATTCCCATCCATGTGAGCACCCCATCCAGACAGACTGGTGTCTGTAGTGACTGTGACTCTATCTGGAGGTAGGAAAATGGAACCTACCGAGATGGCTGGAGAAGCCCACCAATGTAATGAACGCTTGACGTTTGATGGAAGTGTTACCTTTAGCTTGGAAGATCCCCGCCCAGCCTTTTGATGTGGGAGCAAGAACCATTGTAGTTGTCTGGAGTGTAACCGTGCCCATGGAACAATATCTAGGCAAGATATCATTTTACCTAAGAGAGATGAAAGAATGTCCAGGGAAACTGAAGGATTATGGAGAATCCATGACACTCGTTCTCTAATGCTGGACTATCTCTCCTGGGAAAGGGACATGATACACTCCAGAGAATCAATGACTGTAGCTAAGTGGTGAATGGATTGAGATGGAAGCAAACAACTCTTTTCCATATTAATAGAAAAGCAATGCTCCTGGAAGATAGCTGCCATAAGCTGTAGATGACGACGTGTTGATGGATAAGAAGAACCTTGAACTAAAATGTCATCAGCACTGGAGATGTATAGCCCTAGACCTAAGATGCACCTCCAGTGCAGCTAGAACCTTGGTAAAAGTGCTAGGCGCTGATGACAACCCAAATGGCAGTGCCTTATACTGGAAGTGGTGGCCTGCAAAACAAAACCAAAGATATTGGCGATGTGGAGGAAACACCAAAATATGAAGATATGCTTCTGACAGGTCTATGTGGTTTCCTTACTTTGGGGGAATTCGCACAACGTGCTGGCCAAAAACGTGGTCGGCGCTGCAAAGCTGAGGATCAATTCAGTGCCGTCCATCCTGCCAGCGGTTGTTTGCGCAGGAGGGCTGCAGCAGGATTGCAGTCTAGGGAAAGCCCAGGCTAGACTACCCTACTATGTCGCACAAAACAGAAAATCAATTGCAAACGGCAGTTTCCCCACCCCATTCCGTTCCACTAATCTTTTCAGATATGTCCAGATTAAAACCCAGGGTTCGTTTCCCCCCCTCCCTCGTAGGTTTGAACTATTTTCTTTTTTCCCACGTTCATTTTTCCCCCTTTTGCAGCAATTATGCCTGCAGCTCACGCTCCCCCCTTTTTTTGCGGCCGGGAGGAGTCGGAGAATCTGGGCCGGAAGCCGAAGAGGGAGGGGGAAATCCGTGGGCATTTTCTCAGTCCCGCCTGCGCGGTCACCTCCGCCTGCTCCTCCGCCGCCGCGAGCTTTGGCTTGTGTCACGGGCGCTGACGACAGCAGCCTCCTCCGCATCCCGTCGCCATGGCAACCTTTTGTTGCCTCCAACGCTCGAGTGGTCCAGCCGAGGAGAGGGGCAGCCGGGGCGGTATATAGGCAAGGCTTGGGTGGGTGGGGGAACCAGGGAAGGAAACTCCAGTTCCCCACCCAGGAAAGAGGAAGGAAGACTGGAGAAATCCTGCGGGAAGGAGACGAGCCCGACCGGCAGGACAGAAGGAAAGAGGTTTATTATATTGATTGGTGTGAATTGTGCAGACGCTGCTTCTATAGAGTGGGCTATTTGGAAGAAGGGCGAGGAGGAAGGAAAGGCAGACCCATCTGGAAACCCTCAGCCTTCTTCCCCAAGGAAGAAAGCTGATTTCTTGGCCCAGAAGAGTTGTTGTGGGAACTGTCCCGAAAGTCTCCAGTGGAAAAACAGCGCTGACTGGTAATGTTTTTTTCATTTTTCTCCTGCAAAACTGGGCATTGAGGATTCACTGGAGCTGCTGTTTTTTGTAAATCCAGAAATAATTATTTCTAAAGTGGAGCCTTGGGGAGGAGAAGGGGATGTGAGGAGGGATAAGGAATTGGATATTTGGGAGTGGGGTGGACTTTGATATCCAGTGAAGGGATTAGGGGGTGTGCGAGAGTGAGGTGCCCCCTCCAATGACGAGGGGCTGAAAGTAATGCATGCCAATCATATATATATGTTTTCGTAGATTTTCACGGGTACAGGTATGATGGTCTTGGTATATTCGGGTTTCTTCCCGTATAGGATTTGGAAATTTCTGGCCAGAAATCCTACACGGGAAGAAACCCGAATATACAAAGACCGTCATATATATATAATTTTTATATTTAATATATATATTAATATATATATATTATATATAATCCCTTAATTTTCAAATTCAGCAAAAAACAAACAAACCATGTGACACACACACACACACACACATATATACTGTATATATATATACATATATGTATAATGTACATTTAAATATACATATACAACTAAATATATTTAATAAATATGTTGTGATTAGCTGAAGTGGGGAGTCTATCAACTTGCTTTAAAACTGTGACCCAACTATAGTAGCTGCCACGCCTTTAGAAGACTTGTGTTCAATATGAGTAGACTCAGTTGCTGTTAGAGACCATGACAGCAGCACAATTCAGCTAAATCTTGAGTAGACGAGTGCTGAAGGAAGGAGAATTAGAGATGAGGCATTATTTAAGGGCTATTAAAGACCTGAAACCAGATACAAAGATTGGTGCCCTTTGAGAGGAATGGAAGGGAACATGTGACCAGGCAAAAGTCAAAATGGAGTTGCAATGACTGCTGAAAAAGTTGTGGTAAACAAAGAAGATGGATTTTGGCAACCCTCCGTTGAGGTAAGGTGGGTGTTCTCAAATTGGCATCAAGGGCACAATGCTGAATGAGATGGGCGGTTCTCACTTGGCAAGCTTACATTTATTTTGTTTTATTTCTTATAATATTTATTGTTTGCACAACCTTGCTGGGATGGCTTGTATGTGGGGGAAATCATGTATTAATTCAGGGGCTAAAATAAAGTACATATACATAAATAAGTACGGTCTGCATCTTTTAAAGTTTGAAAACTAGATGATTCAGCATCGTAGGTGTATCTGTGGGGAAGAAAGTTTGGAACCAGGAGGTTTTCAGAGAAATGGAAGGTGAAAGAATAAAGTAACTGGCAGCTGAATTCCCAAAGACTCTGCAGATATAACTAGGAGGCAAAACTAGACAGGAAAAACAATGTACGTAAAATTGGAAGTGAACATTTTAGAAGAGCATGTTTATTATTAGATATGCAAGCATATCTGAATTGAAACGGGGAGACTATCCTCCCCCCCCCCCCCCGAATTTAGGCTGTGGGGTTATGGTACAAGATACAAGTTTCAATATAAATGGGAGCACAAATTGGCTGGTTGCACTATATCCTGTTCTTATGTAAAGAACTCTAAATAGCATCGTATTTTTAGACCTACAATCTTATCCTGAAAGACCTTGGCACATTCAGAAACATCATCTGTACCCTGTTTCTCCCAAAATAAGACACCCCCTGATAATAAGCCCAGGCAGGCTTTTGAGTGCATGGGCAATAAGGACAAGCACTTATTTCAGGGTTCAGAAAAATCTAAGACAGGGTTTTATTTTCAGGGAAACACAGTATATTCCACCAGGGCACAAGATAGCAGTAGGAATCCCGATCTTCTTTATGGAAAAGGGATTTAAAAAAAAAAAAAAAATTTAGATCCTTGGTCAGCAACTGGGGCAGGGAAGCAAAACCAAAGGGGAACAGTGAATGCAAACTGGACTTTTCGTCTCCTGGTAAAAACGAGGAGAACCGCTGGTGCCAAAGCTGCCTTTCTCCCTTTGCACTAATCTTGGGGGACTATGAGTCACAATTTAGCATGAGAATTTCCCCCACCTGAGTTTTTGAGCCCATAGCTAAGGTGACAGAGGGAGGGGTGAGAGAGGCGACGGAGAAATGCGCATTAACAGTCCAGGCTGGGGCGAATCCTAGGGATAGTAGAGGCTCTACTGCCCCTTTAAGAGGCTGTCTGCTCCCTCCCCCATTCCTCCATTTTCCCATCATCTCCATTATCCCCCCCCCTCCTGCGCATTATTCCTGCAGCATCATAGTTTCTAGTTCCTTCCTCCCCCTCCCTTACCGTCCCTGTCTAGCCTAAGAAGCAGGGGTCCCCTCTGGATGCCGGCAGCTTCTGGAGAGCTCCAGAGAAATGACATAGGGTACGGGGGATTATTTAGCTTTGCAGAAAAGTAGAACGTGCTGATGTTTGGGTTGACCACCCTTATTTCAGGCCTTTGTGTACTTATTCCTGCTTGTTCCCCCTTCTCCCTTCTCTTCCACCACCAGTTTTGTCCTGCTTCAACGTATTATTTGCTGACTGCAGCTGATTCAACCTTTGCTTTTGTTGGCTCCAAAATCTGCTCCTAACTCTTGCCCTTACCTCGTCCCCTGTTGCCGCTGGTCCCATGCTCCTCTCTTATGAAAAGTAACGGCCAAACAATTTGTTAGAATAAAAAAAGAGAGTTAAAGCTTTGTATTTGTGGGGCAGGTCAAATTTAAGACACGAGAAATCATTAACCTTTGGATTGTTAAAGTGTACCAACTCTTAAGACTTTGCTTCTTTTCTCTCTCTCTCTCCCCCTCTCCCCTTAGCTGTTATGTATGCTGAACCATCCACCATGAATTTCCGGAACCATGGGTTCTTTCGCCGTTCTCCACCCACTTCGGTGGCGAAGCCATCTCCTGCAGCCGGAAACACATTGTCGGTCTTAGGAGGCATTGCTCAAATCTCTCCTTGTCTCTATCTCTGCTCTGGCAATGCTGCGTCGAATAGACACATGGTGTACTCCCGGGCAGTGACCTGTGTAGTCAACGCTACCATGGAAATCCCCAACGCCAACTGGCCAGACATTGACTATGTGAAGGTGCCTGTTCCAGACCTCCCCCATGCTCCCCTGTCTTTGTACTTTGACTCCGTGGCCGATAGGATACACCTGACAGGGAAGAAGAACGGAAGAACTCTAGTCCACTGCGTGGCAGGGGTCAGTCGGTCTGCCTCCCTCTGTATTGCTTACCTAATGAAATACCATCGGTTGAGCCTCTTGGATGCTCACGAGTGGGTGAAGAGCAGGCGGCCGGTGGTAAGGCCCAACGTAGGTTTCTGGAGGCAGCTCATTGAATACGAACGCAAGCTGTTTGGCAAGAACACCGTCAAGATGGTGCCTTCACCCATTGGGTTGGTCCCAGATGTCTATGAAAAGGAGACCCGTGGGCTGGTCCCCTTGTGGAATTTGAGATAAAGATTATCATTGATATGGGCTGTGGGCCACCTTGACTTAGAATGAAAAAGTTCCACCCTGTTAGGATGTTTTAACAGGATTGTTCAGTGTGGTGGATCTTAGTAAGAAATTCTGTTAATGGTAGTCTTTCTCTAAGACCTTGCAATATGAGTACAGTAGATCATGGAAAAGACACGAGTTGCTCGAACTTTTCAGTGTGATAAGACAATGCTGTTCGTTATCATCCTGTCCAACATTGCTAAGAACCTGTATCTTTCTTACAGTCTGAGATGAGAAATGGTTAAAGGCAAACGTTACAGGCAGTAAAGATTACTATCTAATGCAGAGACTCCAAGGTCTTTATAAATTAATCTTTGCATAGTAAGGAGAAATATCTTTCCCTTTCTTTCCCCTCCCTGCTTCAAGAGTTTCAGAAATCCTCCCTTGAATTTGCTTTACTTTGAATAAGCACAGTACCTTTTCTGAAGAGTTAAGCCCTAAAAGGGGATGTGAATTAAAACACAATGATCCACCCAGAGTCAGGATTTTGAGGAATGCACATAAACTCTAAGCAGCAGCAACCAAGAAGCTGAGGATGGCACAACCATCAACAATAGGTCCAAGAGGCCAACTCGACAAAGGAATGTTGTTTCATACCGACATTCATTAAGCAGGTAGCAACTTGGCCACAGTATTCCACTCTTGTGGGGAAGATAAGGATTTTTGAATATTGGCTCAGGTTACACTCAAGCAGGGTAGAGATTAGAAAAGGGGTTAAAGAAAAAAATACGTCAATCAAGCCTTCATACCCCTTATAAAGATTCAACAGTATGTGTACCAGGGAAGCACCTTAAAAAAGGAAAAAGAACATCTTGAAAGTTAACACTTTCACAGTCAAGTGAGAAGTGCGACTTCAAAAATGTTTTAAACTTGCACAGCGAACAAGCAGCGGAGTCACAATTTGGTGCGAGCAAGCAGTCCTGTAGTTCTGATTATGTGATTGTAGTATTTTATAACCAGGATTGCTAAGCAAAGCCTTTCTAATACAAAGGTATAAAATTGGAATGGTATATCCAGAGCTGAGCGATTATCAAGTGAGATCAGCCTGGGCCAGAGGTAGGCAAAGTTGGCTCTTCTATGACATGTGGACCTCAACTCCCAGAATTTCTAAGCTAGCATAATTGGCTCCCAGGAATACTGGAAGTTGAAGTCCACAAGTCACAGAAGAGCCAACTTTGCCTACCCCTGGCCTGGACAGCCTTAAGATATGTTGACTTCAATTTCCCAGAATTCTGGGAGTTGTAGTGTACACACCTTAAGCCTGCCAGTTGAGAAACACTAGTGTAGTAGAAGATACCAAATAGGAGGAGGGGTGACCAAACCGGTCAGCATAGTGAAATGGTTTAAATCAATTATTAAAGCATGTGTTTGGACAATACATCCATAATAATTATAGGAAGATGTGATAAAAATGGAGAATGAATCGGATTCCCTTTAGATATGTTGAAATGGTAACTCCCATCTTTTATAGTCAGTATGGCCTTGATCAGTTGTCATTCCAGCATACCGAGAGGGAGAACCATTTTTGAAGAAAGCTGTCTTAAAAGAACTTTATTAGGGGCAAATTCTGGAGTAAAATGTCAGCCTAAATGGAAGAGGCCCAGATGTGTTTTTGCATAAATGTCACATACAAATCCAATAAATAAATAAATAAATAAATAAGCATAGTCAAATCTATAACCAACAAGTGGATCTATTCCTATGAAAAGGAATGGCTTAGCAAAGTTTCATAACTATTTCTCTGTCCAAAAGAAAAAAATGTATTTCATTTCCATCCTAATTGCATTGACTTTTCAATACAATCACTAACTTGTGGGCTTTTCAAAAAACAGTATCTTAAGTTTCATATGGGAATGGAAGACCACATTTTCACTGAGATTGAGAAATCTTGGTATAGGCTTGTGATGGTGAATTTATGGCATGTGTGCCGGAAGTGGCACACAGAGCCAGCTCTCCAGGCGTATGAGCCATCACCTGTGGCTCCTCTAGGCTCTGGTGCACGGCCTAGCTGGTTCTCACGCACGCAGGACCATTGGAAACCAAAAGAGCAGCCACTCACTGTGCATGCACACGTTGGTAAGATGATCAGGTCTTCACATGTGCATATGTGCCAGAAACCGGAAGACTAGGTGACCACTATGCATGTGTGTGCCAGAAACCGGAAGATCATCTTTCCAATGCATATGCACCGGGTGGCTGATCATCTGGTTTTCAATGCGCGCATGCACACCGGAAACCGGAAGACCAGACACCCGGTGTACATGCACCCCTGGCCCCTGATCTGGTTTCCGGCGCGTGGGCGCACACACTCCCATTTTAGCACTTGGTGCTGAAAAGGTTCGCCAACACTGGTGGAGGCAGTCTAAGCAAGCAATTTCATTTATGCAGCTACAAAACAGTCCCTTCTCACATTTACGCTAAAGAAACTGAAAGAATAGTCATCTTTTTTGGAAGCAGAGTTGTATGTTTTAATAGATCTTACTTTTTTAATGGATATGATAATACAGGGGTGACTTTTTTGTGAGGAAGAAAACTCAGGTGGGTTATTTAAAATTCTCAATCTCCCTCCCTCTCCCTCATAGTATTTGCTTCATTTTATCAGAGTTCAGAGACTAAATAGGAGCAGATCTTTGCAATATTTGGATAGAAACCATTAGCGGTGTCTTAAAACATGCCCAGGAAGTCACTGGAAGACCAAACTCAACTAGAAGGAGAGGTTACCTTTATACCTCCCAAAATGCTCATATATGAATGGGTGATTAATTATAAAACTATTTTAAGGCTGAATGTGTCATTAGCAAATCTAAGAATGGTACAGGTGTTCAGAGTAACTTTTAGGTTGGATCCGCAGGTAGAACTTCCAAGAGACTCCAAGGAAAAATTTACTCCAGGGTTTTCCACACAAGCTGGTCTTCCTTTAAAATGGTAAAATGTGTGTATATAATAAGTTATCTAAGGCTCTGCTCCCTAGCTTTGGTCATCTGGATTTCAATTACTGTACTTGAATTTTGGGATTTGAAGTCCATGCACCTTTAAAGTCACCATGGCTGGGAAACGTTTATCTAAGGTCTCTGTATACATTGTACATAGAAAAGAGCTATTGATATAGAGGTTCTGATGTCTTTTGACGTCAGTGACAAAAAGGTCTATATATAAATAAATAAAAAGTGAACCAGTAGCTTCTTGGATCATTATTGCCAGTTCTATGGTTGGTGTATCTATATATATATATAGATATTTGATTTAAAACATTTGTATAGACAAGATTATTTTTATTATTATTTATTACATTTGTATGCTGCCCCTCTCCGCAGATGTGGGGCAGCTCACAACAGTGATAAAACAATATACAATCACAAATTTAATATAAAAAGTCTAAAAACCCTATTATTTAAAAATCATGCACACAAACATACCATACATAAAACTACATAGGCAAGGGGAGATACCTCAGTTCCCCCATGCCTGATGGCAGAGGTGGGTTTTAAGGAGTTTACGAAAGACAAGGAGGGTGGGGGCAATCCTAATCTCTGGGAGGAGCTAGTTCCAGAGGGTTGGGGCCACCACAGAGAAGACTCTTCCCCTGGGGCCCGCTGGCCGACATTGTTTAGTTGAAGGGACCCGGAGAAGGCCAAATCTGTGGGACCTAACCGGCCGCTGGGATTCGTACGGCAGAAGGCGATCTCGCAGATATTCTGGTCTGGTGCCATGAAGGGCTTTATAGGTCATAACCAACACTTTGAATTGTGACCGGAAACTGATCGGCATCCAATGCAGACTGCTGAGTGTTGGTGTAACATGGGCATACCTAGGGAAGCCCATGATTGTTCTCGCAGCTGCATTCTGCACGATCTGGAGTTTCCGAACACTCTTCAAAGGTAGCCCCATGTAGAGAGCATTACAGTAGTCGAACCTCGAGGGGATGAGGGCATGAGTGACTGTGAGCAGTGACTCCCGGTCCAAGTAGGGCCGCAACTGGTGCACCAGGCGAACCTGGGCAAACGCCCCCCTCGCCACAGCTGAAAGATGGTTCTCTAATGTCGGCTGTGGATTGAGGAGGATGCCCAAGT
The DNA here is from genome assembly GCF_031021105.1 of Erythrolamprus reginae. Taxonomy (NCBI): domain Eukaryota; kingdom Metazoa; phylum Chordata; class Lepidosauria; order Squamata; family Dipsadidae; genus Erythrolamprus; species Erythrolamprus reginae. The sequence continues at coordinate 694,394 of NW_027248528.1, read as the reverse complement.
TGTGGACCCTCTTCGAGCGGGTCAATAATTCCCCCCTCAGGGTGATGGACGGACAGATGGAATTGTCCTTGGGAGGCAAAACCCACAGCCACTCCATCTTATCAGGGTTGAGTTTGAGTCTGTTGACACCCATCCAGACCCCAACAACCTCCAGGCACAGGCACATCACTTCCACTGCTTCGTTGACTGGACATGGGGTGGAGATGTACAGCTGGGTATCATCGGCATACTGATGATACCTCACCCCATGCCCTTGGATTATCTCACCCAGCGGTTTCATGTAGATATTAAATAGCAGGGGGGAAGACCCGACCCCTGAGGCACCCCGCAAGGGAGAGACCTAGAGGTTGACCTCTGACCCCCCACTAACACCGACTGCGACTGACCAGAGAGGTAGGAGGAGAACCACTGAAGGACAGTGCCTCCCACTCCCAACCCCTCCAGCCGGTGCAGAAGGATACCATGGTCGATGGTATCGAAAGCCGCTGAGAGGTCAAGAAGTACCAGGACAGAGGATAAACCCCTGTCCCGGGCTCACCAGAGATCATCCATCAACGCGACCAAAGCAGTTTCTGTGCTGCAACCGGGCCTGAAACCCGACTGCTGAGGGCCTAGATAATCGGCTTCTTCCAAGGACCGCTGGAGCTGGAGCGCCACCACCTTCTCAACAACCTTCCCCATAAAGGGAAAGTTGGAGACTGGACGATAGTTATTGAGTATGGCTGGGTCCAGGGAAGGCTTCTTGAGGAGGGGGTGCACAAGTGCCTTCTTGCATGGAGCCAGAAAGGACCCCCTCCCCAAAGAAGTGTTGACAATCTCCTGGACCCAGCTCCGTGTCACCTCCCTGCTAGCCAAGACCAGCCAGGAGGGACACAGATCCAGTAAACAGGTGGCAGAATTCACCGCTCCAATGGCCTTGTCCATCAGGTGACACCAGATCAAACTCTTCCCAGACAGGTGGACGGGCCCCAGTCAAGACGCAATATTTATTTTATTTATTATTATTTATTTATTATTTAGATTTGTATGCCGCCCCTCTCCGCAGACTTGAATAGAAAATGGTCTGACCATGACAGAGGCAACGCTTCTAAGCCCCTTAGTCTCAGACCATTACTCAATTGCTCAGAGAGGAATACCATGTCGGGTGCGTGCCCTCGTGAGTCGGACCCTGTACTACTTGGGTCAGGTCCATGGCTGCCATGGTGGACATGAACTCCTGTGCTAACCCAGAGGTTTCACCAAGCGACGGTAGGTTAAAGTCCCCCAAGACAATAAGTCTGGGGAACCCTACCACCAACCCGGCTACCTCCTCGAGTAGCACAGACAGGGTTGTTGACATGCAGCTGGGAGGCAGGTACGTGAGCAACAAGCCCACCTGAACCCCTAAGTCCAACTTCACCAGGAGGGACTCGCAACCCACAATCTCTGGAGCAACGAGTCTACCCAGGCAAAGGCTCTCCCTGGCTATAATAGCCACTCCTCCCCCTCTTCCCTGGGGTCGGGGCTGATACCATACCTGAAACCCGGCTGGGCAGATTTCAGAGAGAGGAACTCCTCCCTCTGGGCCCAGCCAGGTTTCGGTCACACATGCCAGGTCGGCCTCCTCACCCAGGATCAAATCCTGGATGAGGAGAGCTTTATTTACCATGGACCTGGCATTGAGTAGCAGCAGCCTGAGCCCAGGGCCAGAGTTACACTCGTCACCAGTGCTTTGAGTTGAGCTCACAGAGCCGGAAGAAGGAATCGCTATTACGCAGTGATCCTTCCTTCCCCTGGAACGGCTAGCTCCGTGGCTCCCACCATATCTGCCTCTCCCCAGCAAGACCGGGATCTTCTGACCCTCTGTCACCCCAGATAGGTGCCCCCTCCCTTCCTGCCGCTCCAGCGTCAGGTGTGCCAATAATTTCATTCATACCATATCCATTCACCTCATACATACCATAGTCCCACCCATCCACCCACCCATCCACCCGCATTCAGTCCACCCCATTCATTCTAATAGTCATAAACATCCATCACTAGTAAAACCCCCAATAATTAAAAATATAAATTAGCTAAAAACAATAAACATAAAAACATAAACAAGAATTGCATAGGAATCATTAATTAGCTGATAGTTCTTAAAAAGAAAAAACAGCAACAAGAGGGCGCCAAACTTGGCAGGACCCAAGGGAACAGCCTTCTCTGTGGTGGCCCGGGCCCTCTGGAACCAACTCCCCCCAGAAATTAGAATTGCCCCCACCCTCCTTGCCTTTCATAAGCTACTTAAAACCCACCTCTGCCGCCAGGCATGGGGGAATTGAGATACTCTTTCCGCCTAGGCCTTTACAATTTTATGCATGGTATGTCTCTATGTATGTTTGGTTTTTATATTAATGGGTTTTTAATCGTTTTTAGTATTGGATTATTATGGTACGCTGTCTTATTATTGCTGTTAGCCGCCCCGAGTCTTCGGAGAGGGGCGGCATAAAAATCCAATAAATAAATTAATTAATTAAATAAATAAACAAACAAGCAAACTCCAGGCTGGTTAAGTTCTAAAAAGGTCCAATGCCAATGACTTGAGTCTCAGAGCACAATAATAAGATGGTCTTCTCAATGCTGGCCACATCCACTGACCAGCACCCCAAAAGTTCTGTCTCTTCGCCTTGGCCTGAACTGTCCCAAGCTCTTTTCTCTCTGTGGGAACTCCAATTTCCCACCGGACGCCCCATTTGCCCTCCAGCAGCCATCAATCCCGATGGGCAACATCTCCTGGTTGATATTATCCCGGGTTCTTCTCTTCCTGAAATTGCCTCGGTTCACGTCGGTCGCCCCGATCGCCCTCCAGCTGTTGTCAATTTTTGTGGGCGATATCTCCAGCTCCCCTTGCCCTCCGCAGTTCCAGATAGCCCCCGAACTGTCTCTGGACAGTCCCCCCTCGGTTCTGGCATGGTTTGTCACAATCTCTTCCTCCCCACAGCAATGGATGGTCTGCTTCTCCCGCATCGATCGACAGTCCCTCCGACGCCAGGCGTCCCCACCATTCGGCGTCCCAGTTCCGTCTACTCCAGCGGTCCGGGGCTAGCACAATTGTCTCAGCTGTCTCAGTCTTTCCTCGGTCTTTCCTCGTTTCCTGGTCCAGGCAGTAAGCGGGAGGCAAGCGGAAGGCGACAGGCGACTCCGGCGGTTCAAATTACAGTTACGGCCGCCATTTTCCGAGCCCCAGCTGATCGTCTGGTCGGCACACGGCGCCTCCGGCATTTTTCAATAAAAAAGATGTAAAAATACCATAAAATGGCAAGCCAGCAGGATCGTCAGATACAGCAGCTTCGTAGGTCCCTGGAGCTGCAAAAAAGAACAACTGCTATATTCAGCTAAGTTCCCTATGTTAAGGTATTTCCACCGTAGTCCGGTGGAGCAGCGATCTTCTCCTTCCTCCCTGCTGCTCACTGGAACCGGAAAGATAAGAAGACAGTTAAGGGCAAATAAGTTGTTTTTGCAGAAAGTTCCATATTTAATCCTTGATAGCTTCAGTTATCTCTTCCTGTGGTTGTGGGCTGTCAGAATGCATTCTCCATAATGGATCACCAGTACTCTTCAAATGAGGAATAGAAAGCCATCTTCAGAAAAGTGATGGTAGAATCATCAGGATTAAATTGTCTTAGAAACTCCAATTTCCCACCCTTTGATGGATACAGATAGCCCTTGGCTTACAATCATTTGTTTAGTGACCGAGGTTCAGCAGCACTGAAAAAAGTGACTTACAATCCAGTCCTCACACCTACGACTTGCAGCATTCCTATAGTCAGAGATCAAAATTTGGGCAGTTGGCAACTGGCATGGATTTACAATGGATGGAGTATCCCAAGGTTATTTGATAGCCACAGATAGATGGTAGATAATAGGTTCTTAACATGGGGAAGCCAAATTGCTTAACAATTGCAGTGATTCTTTTAATAATCAATTGGTGTGAGTCTCTTAACAACCATAGGGGAAAAAAAGGTTGTAAAATTAGATACAACTCACTTAGTAATCACCTTGCCTAGCCATGGAAATTCTGGTTCCAATTGTGGGCATAAGTCGAGGACTATCTGTACACACTATTTTTCAGGCCTAATTGAAACTGGTTAAGAATGACCATACTTCCTCTCTAAATATTGTTAAATAGAATCTGAATCAGCAAAGTCAAATTCCAGCCAGACCCCTATAGAGATACAACATGCGGGAGCCATCTCCCTATATGCTAACTTTTTCAAAGTTGGGAACATTAAGATGTGTGGACTTTAGTTCCCAGAGTTCCCCAGCCATTGTGCTTATCCCATACTATCCAATAGCAATAGCACTTAGATTTATATACCGCTTGACAGTGCATTACAGCCCTCTATAAACAGTTTAGAGTCAGCCTATTGCCACCAACTATCTGGGTCCTCATTTTACCCCCCTTGGAATGTTGGAAGGCTAGGTCAACCTTGAACCTGGTGAATTTGATTTGTCAAACTGCGGGCAGCCAATGATCAGCAGAAGTAGCCTGCAGTACTGTACTCTAACCACTGCGCCACCCCGGCTCTTGGGAGATCCCAGCCCAGTTCCTTCTGATCATGTTTATTGATGTTATGTTGCAACCATGCAATAGGGAAATGGACCACTGTGGAATTGTGCACTAAGACAATGGCTGCTACTGAGGCGACCATGAAAGTTCCATTTCCCAGGTTGGACAGACTGTTGCATTAAAGTTAGCAACTGAATCTATTTAATATCTTAAATAGATTCAGTTGCTAAGTTTATTATTATTATTATTATTATTATTATTATTATTATTATTATTATTATTATTTAGATTTGTATGCCGCCCCTCTCCGTAGACTCAGGGCGGCTCACAGCAATAGTAAAAAACAATATACAATAGCAAATCTAATAATTAAAATATCTAAAAAACCCTTATTTAAAACAATACATCCACACAAACATACTATGCATAAACTATATAGGCCAGGAGAGATTACTCATTTCCCCCATGCCTGATGGCACAGGTGGGTTTTAAGAAGTTTACGAAAGGCAAGGAGGGTAGGGGCAATCCTAATCTCCGGAGGGAGCTGGTTCCAGAGTGTCGGGGCCGCCACAGAGAAGGCTCTTGTTTGGTCGACGGGACCCGGAGAAGGCTCACTCTGTGGGACCTAACTGGTCACTGGGATTCGTGCAGCAGAAGGCGGTCCCGGGAGATATTCTGGTCCAATGCCATTAAGATATAACCCTTAAACCCTTAATGCAACAGTCTATCTAATCTGGGAAATGGAACTTTCATGGTCGTCTCAGTAGCAGCCCTTTTCTTAGTGCACAATTCCACACTATAGCAAGGCAGCCATTCCAGAGAGATAATTTGTTATACAAGAAATAATGCTGAATTAATCAGCAAACAGAATAAGAGTTGGAGGGATCTTAAAGGTCTTCTAGTCCAACCCACTGCTCGAGCAGGAGATCCCGTACCAGTGATGGTGAGCCTTTATTTCCTTGGGTGCTGAAAGAGTGGGTGCACACTATTGCGCATGCACTCACACCCATAATTCAATGCCTGGGGTGGGCGAAAACAGCTTCCCCCACCCCTCAGAGACCCCATGGAGGCTGGAAATGGCCTGTTTCCCAACTTCTGGTGGGTCCAGTAGACTCATGTTTCACCCTCTCCAGGTTTCAAAGGCTTCCCTGGAGCCAGGGGAGGGTAAAAACGCCCTCCCCCATCCCCCCGGAAGTTCTCTGGAAGCCAAAACACCCTCTCAGAGCCTCAGTGCAAGTCAAAAATTAGCTGCCTGGCACACACATGCATATTGGAGTTGAGCTAGGGCAGAGGTGGGCAAAGTTGGCTCTTCTATGACATGTAGACTAGGTGGACTTCAACTCCCAGAATTCCTGAGCTAGCATGATTGACTCAGTAATTCTTGTTTTATGTATGGTTTGTATGAGATGTATGATTTTTTTTTTATATATTAAGGGTTTTAAATTGTTTTTAACTATTGGATTTGTACTGTTTTGTTGTTGTAAGCCGCTCCGAGTCTCCGGAGAGGGGCCGCATACAAATCTAATAAATAATAATAATAATAATAATAATAATAATAATAATTCTGGGAGTTGAAGTCCACAAGTCACAGAAGAGCCAACTTTGCCTACCCCTGAGCTAGGGCAATAGCTCTGCGTGCCATCAGATATGGCTCTGCGTGCCACCTATGCCATAGGTTCGCCATCACTGTCCTATGCCATTCCAGACAATGGTTATATCTAATTCCTTCTTGAAAACCTCCAACGGTGGAGCACCCATAACTTCTGTAGGTAAGCCATTCCACAGATTGTTTTCGCTGACACGAAATGCCTCCTTAGTTCCAGATTGGATCCTCTTTGATAAGTTTCCACCTGTTACTTTTTGTCCTGGCCTCAGATCCTTCGGAGTCCGGCCCCTCCTCCTGTGACAGCCCCTCAAGAATTGAAAGACAGTCATCACATCAGCCCTAGTCCTTCTTTTCCTTAAACTAGAAATATCTATTTCCCTTAATTGTTCATCAGATAACTGTTCATTGTATATTATACTCTCCGTTTGCCTAATCATTTTTGTTACTTGTTGGTTATGACCTATAAAGCCCTTCATGGCATCGGACCAGAATATCTCCAAGACCGCCTTCTGCTGCACGAATCCCAGTGACCGATTGGGTCCCACAGAGTTGGCCTTCTCCGGGTCCCGTCAACTAAACAATATTGGTTGGTGGGCCCCAGGGGAAGAGCCTTCTCTGTGGTGGCCCCGACTCTCTGGAACCAGCTCCCCCCAGAGATTGGAACTGCCCCTACCCTCCTTGCCTTTCGTAAACTCTTCAAAACCCACCTTTGTCGTCAGGCATGGGGGAATTGAGATATCTCCCCCAGGCCTATATAATTTATGTATGGTATGCTTGTAGGTATGTCTGTTTAAAAATGGGTTTTTTTAAACTATTTTAAATTGTATATTATTAGATTTGTTATGAATTGTTTTATTGTGTTGTGAGCCGCCCTGAGTCCACGGAAAGGGGTGGCATACAAATCTAATAAATAAATAAATAAACAAATACTTTGGGGGAAAAAACCCTTGAAGTTAGTACACGCAGAAGGTAAAAACATCTGAGTAAATTCCAAAACATATTTTATTTTACAAATATAAACTGCTGTTTTCATCAAATCTCTAAAAAAAACAACCCTCACATGTAGAGGTAGTGACTCAGATTACAAAATAATAGGCACATGATATCTAGCCCAGGACAAGATTTAATCTTCAGAAAACAGAAGAAACGCCTCATAAATGTATTAAGGAAGCGATACTGTACATTTCATATGGAATGAAAATTAAACAAGCCTCAATTCAAACCACAGCTTATTTACCTACTGAGAAATGTCTATGCTTCAGGAAAAGGGTCTCAATGTAGATAGTTTTTTTAAAAAAAATGATGTAATGGCAATGTTGACAAAGAAGGGGGAAAAAAAACTGATTTTTTGGTGTCCTTCTTCAGAAAATTTGTTTTCAGTTGAGGTACTTGTGTTCTTTCTTTGCCCAGGGAAAATGCAATACAAATAATATTAATACTAAATTAAGGAGAACATATCAGGAACTTACTTTGTTTGCCTTCTGAGCAGGAGGAGGAAAAACAAAGATTAAACGGAAAAGAATTTCCCTTATGGCTGTTTGATTAATTAAACCCCTTTCTTCCCCCAACGAAATCAATGAGTGCCGGGCTCTCCGCCACCGCAGAATCAACTGCTTTCCTCATCCGAACTGATCACTCCTCGAAGCCGGGACCAATCTGTGGTTTTGCGGCGAACAATCGACTCATCTGGCGAACTGGGTGATTTATTGTAAAGACTCCAGACCTTCTGACGCCTTGGGCGACCTGCGTGGAGAGAAGGGAAAGTTTTCTAGATGTGCTAGGACGGTGCCTCTATTGCATGGAAACTTAGTGGGCACCGCCATATTGGAATCGATTATTTATTTATTTACTTATTCGATTTTTATGCCGCCCTTCTCCTTAGACTCAGGGCGGTTTACAACATGTTAGCAATAGCACTTTTTTAACAGGGCCAGCCTATTGCCCCCACAATCCGGGTCATTTTACCCACCTCGGAAGGATGGAAGGCTGAGTCAACCTTGAGCCAGTGATGAGATTTGAACCGCTGACCTTCAGATCTACAAGTCAGCTTCCGTGACCTGCAGTACAGCACTCTACCTGCTGCGCCACCCCGGCTCCAGCACTTAACTCTCCGTCAGGCAGATGTTCTTCTAAGCCAGACCTGGGCAAGGGGCAGCCCGCCTGCTACCTCTGACCGGCCCGCGGAGGTCGGGGTCTGCACCAGTGCGAGGATGAAAGAACTCACCGCGTCTGCCAGGACTCCTCCAGTTCCTGCTCTCCTGATGAACTATGAGGAAAGCAGGAACTGGAGGAGTCCTGGCAGACGCGGTGAGTTCTTTCATCCTCGCACTGGTGCAGACCCTGGCCTCCTACCGAGAGCGGCCGAGCACAGAAACCACGCAAACACTCAGTAGGGCTCTGTAGAGTGGGTCTGGGTGTTTAGGTCACGCCAGGGTCTCGGTCTTTACAGTATTGGGTAGAACTGAGTTAATTATATTAGTCCGGCCCTCTAAAACCATCCCAATTTCTCATGCGGCCCCATGGCAAAATTAATTGCCCACCCCTGTTCTAAGCAGTTTCTCTTATTGATTCTCACGCCAGAGAGGAGTCCTTTGGGATTGGGCGGCAGAGAAGTCGAATAAATAAATAAATAAACCTTGCCAAACTAAAGCAGGCTACTTGCACCACAAAGTATTTACAGCTAGTTGTCAATTTACAACAATTTATTTAATGACCGTTCCAAGCTACAATGACCGAGAAAAAAGTGACTTATACCAACAGTGTTCCCTCTAATTTTTTGGGGGGGATGGGCGGAAAAGTATAGTGTCTGAGCGGCAGTCCCTTCAGGACTGGGCGGCACAGAAATAATAAATAAATAAATAAATAAATAAACAAACAAATAAAAAACCCACCCTGTTTTGCCTCAGAGAATTTCAAAATAAAATACCGTACTGTGTGTCTATAACAGTGAGCTCATAATAGGGCAACTCTATCAATATCAAAACGCCAGTTAAATAGTTGAGCTAGTTTCAAACTAGATTTTGATTTTCTTTCTCTCTTCCTTACTCCCATTCTTTTTCTTTCTCTTTTCCTTCCTCTCTTTTTTCTATCTGTTTCTCTCTCTTCCTCTCTCTCTCCTTCCCTCTCGGCTTCTGGGCAGGTTTGGAAAACTCTGAGTTGATGATGATTTTTAAGTGAGCGATTGCTCACTGCTCAGCTTAGAGGGAACTATGATGACCACCCTTACAACTGCTGCAGCATATCCGTGGGTCATGACAAAAATTCGGGCCTTTGGCAACTGGCATGTATTTATGGCAGTTGCACTGCACCACAGCCATGTGACCTTGGTAACCTTCCAACAGGCTTCGGACAATCAAAGCCAGATTTGCTTTATGACTCCATGATTCACTTAGCTACAAGAATTCACTTTACCTCCAGGGTAAAAAGGTTGTAAACTCAGGTCCAACTCAATAATGTCTTGCTTAATAACGTACATTTTGAAGCTCAATTGTGGCTATAAGCCAAGGAGTGGCCATGTACTGGCGGCTCTTAGGGAGCAGTTGCCTTCACTCTCTTTCTCCTACACACACTGTATAAACTCTTCTGTCTTTTGTTCACCTTTTGTGCTCCCTCCTTTCTCCTGGGCATCTGGACAAAATTCTATCACACTCTCCAAGTGTGAAAGGCCTCAATGCAAAGTTTGCTCGCACTCTGCACCCAGGCAGAACCAGCCCTGCTCTCATGTAGCCGAGAAAGAGGCTGTTGTCTGAAACTGCAGGCCATCATCCCCCTTTAAGCTGATCTGCTGCTTTTTGAGGCACTCAACCCGGACAAGACGGAGTGGCTGTGGGTCTTGCCTCCCAAGGACAATTCCATCTGTCCGTCCATTACCCTGGGGGGGGGGGGAGTCATTGACCCCCTCAGAGAGGGTTCACAACTTGGGCATCCTCCTCGATCCACAGCTCACATTAGAGAACCATCTTTCATCTGTGGCGAGGGGGGCGTTTGCCCAGGTTTGCCTGGTGCACCAGTTGCGGCCCTATTTGGACCGGGAGTCACTGCTCACAGTCACTCATGCCCTCATCACCTCGAGGCTCGACTACTGTAATGCTCTCTACATGGGGCTACCTTTGAAAAGTGTTCGGAGACTTCAGATCGTGCAGAATGCAGCTGCGAGAGCAATCATGGGCTTTCACAAATATGCCCATGTTACACCAACACTCCGCAGTCTGCATTGGTTGCCGATCAGTTTCCGGTCACAATTCAAAGTGTTGGTTATGACCTATAAAGCCCTTCATGGCACTGGACCAGATTATCTCTGAGACCGCCTTCTGCTGCACAAATCCCAGTGAGCAGTCAGGTCCCACAGAGTGGGTCTTCTCCGGGTCCCGTCTCTCACATTCCCTCCCCCTGTCACTCCCCGCCGCTCTTCCCCCCCCTCTCTGTCTCCATCTCTGTCTGAGCCAACAGGGAGGGAAGAGGGGGTGATATTTCTCCCAAATTCCTGGCTTACCAAAAAAGCGGTGCAGTTTATAAAATATAGTTAACTGGGAACAAAAAAAAAAATAAGAGGGGGAAAAGGGGGCAGGGAGAGAAAGAAATGTATTTTCTCTTCCTTTTTTTCCTTCAGTCTTTTAATCCCAGCTTTTAAAAGAGAACAAGATTAAACACCCCTAAAAACAATGATTCTTGACTGTTAAAAACAAAAAACAGGACAGGAAGGAAGGAGGCGAGAATTTAGATCCCCATTTCCAAAAACGATCCGCTTGCCTCCAGGAAATAAATATACAGCATCGAAAGAAGCAAGCAGCATCAGAGAAGCTCCCTTGCCATGGGGTGGAGGAGAGGGTGATCCGATCCAGTTTGGGTGGTTTTTTGTTTTTAATTAAAAACAAGGAGAAACCGGGAATGTGGTGGTGGGGGGATCAAAAGACCCAACGGAGGTCTGAGACAAGCAGGCTGGGAGTTTCCCTAAAAGGGTTTGGCCAAGAGGAAGAAGGATTGTCAAATTTCCCCAATTACCTTCTCTTTCCCCTCCCCCACTCCCCAGGAAAAGAAGCCAAGAGGGAGGGAGGGAGAGAGGGAGGGAAAACACCGCTGCAGGAATCAGTGAAAGAGGCGAGGAGAAGTCTTTGCCTCTCAATGTCTCTGACTCGGCTTCATCCCAGGAGGACCGCGAGGATGGTGGGTGGGGACTCCCTGAGCCTCTCCCTTCCTGGGCCATGTGGGGGCTGCGACTCTGGAGGCTGGGGTGGCGTGGCGCCCCAACCTCCGAGAAAGAGTGGCCTTCGGGAGGGAAGATGTGGCACCCAGCTCCTGTGCAGGGTTGAAAAACGCTGCGCAGCAGGCTATTGTTGAGTGCGCCAGCGCGCACCTGCGCACCTTAGGGGGAACAGTGGTGATGACGTGGCTTTGTGCAACAGCAATGGTCTAAGTATGAATCAGTTGCCAAGCATCTGAATTTTGGTCCCATGATCATGGGGATACCATAAAGCAGTGGTTTTCAACCTTTCTAATACCACGACGTCTTGATAAAGTTCCTCATGTTGTAGTGAGCCCCAACCATAAGTCTAACGCCAATTCTCGCAACAGAGCTTTAAGCTGATTGGCAGAAAGGTCAGAGGGACACCCCCATTGTAAATGCCTGATTGGTCAGATTGTAAAAATATGTTCCAAGGCGCCAGAATAGAAGCGTTAGTTCCTAACACCATGGGAAATTTGTCTTTTCCCATGGTCTTAGGCGACTCCTGTGAAACTGTCATTCGACCCCCAGGTCCTGACCCCCAGGTTGAGAACCACTATCATAAAGGCTGTATGAAAAATGGTCATAAGACACATTTTCAATACTGTTCTAACTTTGAGCAATCAACTAAATGGTTATGACCTATAAAGCCCTTCATGGCACCGGACCAGATTATCTCAGGGACCGCCTTCTGCTGCTCGAATCCCAGCGACCAGTTAGGTCCCACAGAGTGGGCCTTCTCCGGGTCCCGTCAACTATACAATGTCATTTGGCGGGACCCAGGGGAAGAGCCTTCTCTGTGGTGGCCGCGGCTCTTTGGAACCAACTCCCCCAAGATTAAAATTGCCCCCACCCTCCTTGCCTTTCGTAAACTTCTTAAAACCCACCTCTGCCGTCAGGCACGGGGGAGCTGAGATATTCTTTCCCCCTAGGCCTTTACAATTTACGCATGGTATGTCTGTATGTATGTTTGGTTTTTATAATAAGGTTTTTTTTAGTTATTTTAGTATTGGGTTGGATTGTTACATGTTGTTTTTATCATTATTGTTAGCCGGCCCGAGTCTACGGAGAGGGGCGGCATACAAATCCAATAAATAAATAAAATAAAATAAAACTGCTGTAAGTTGAGGACTACTTGTAGATCCCGCTTAGCTTCTCGTGCTCTTTTGATTTCCTCTAGGAGAGGCTTAATAAAAGGGGACCTTTTATTAAAAAGTTAGTAATAAGGATAATTAATAAAAGGGAACCTTTTATTAAACAAAGCAGGATCTCTACAACATTATCGTAATTATGCAAAAATGGAACGTTTAGAGCTCAGAAATTGGAAAAAAACCCACCCCAAAATAAACACCCTGACCTCTGCATAAAAACGAAATCCAATCAATGTATTTGGATGGTGACTGGAATGGTATTATTTGCCATTGCTCCGGGCTGCCATCTGGTGGGAGTGGGGTCTTCCCAAAGCTACTTCCCCAGAAAGATTCCAGTTTCCTTATGAAGCACCGGGACTTTTACATTAGCCAGCTCCTCCCCTCCACAACCACTTTACCTTCTGTAACAATAATATTGTTGACATCAAGGGAATCCAATTCGGCTTGTTCTTCCCGCTTCTGCTTTAGTGCTTTGCACTTGGCTAGAGTTGGAGTTCCTGAGGAAAGATCGTCGGGAGGTGCTTTAACATATAATTTGAAAATTTTACATTTCGATTCAAACCCAATTTCTTTGATAACTGCTCAGCCTATTTTGTTAGGCGCCCAGTAAGGTTTTCATTTATGCATTTATCACTTAGTGTGCCATGGCAACTCGGTGAGAAGCCAAACTAAAAGAAACAATGGCTTAGTCGTCTACAATTCTAGTACCTTTTCTGATGCAGATCCGAACAAAGAGATTCACATAGCTCAACCTAATAGTGACCGTTGAATTGTGTCATTTTATCCCTCCTTTACTATTTTTATAAATAATTCAAGGCAACAAACCAACCTCATACTCCTTTATCTTCCTATACTATTTCTCTCCACAGCACTTGAGAGCCAGTGACTGGTCCAGTCACCCAGTTGGCTTTTATCTTTAAGGCAGGAGTAGAACCTACTGTGTCTTGGTGACTGGTCCAAAGTCACCCAGTTGGCTTTTATCTTTAAGGCAGGAGTAGAACCTACTGTGTCTTGGTGACTGGCCCAAAGCCACCCAGTTGGCTTTTATCCCTAAGGCAGGAGTAGAACCTACTGTGTCTTGGTGACTGGTCCAAAGCCACCACGTTGGCTTTTATCCCTATGGCAGGAGTAGAACCTACTGTGTCTTGGTGACTGGTCCAAAGTCACCCAGTTGGCTTTTATCCCTAAGGCAGGAGTAGAACCTACTGTGTCTTGGTGACTGGCCCAAAGCCACCCAGTTGGCTTTTATCCCTAAGGCAGGAGTAGAACCTACTGTGTCTTGGTGACTGGCCCAAAGTCACCCAGTTGGCTTTTATCCCTAAGGCAGGAGTAGAACCTACTGTGTCTTGGTGACTGGTCCAAAGCCACCCAGTTGGCTTTTATCCCTAAGGCAGGAGTAGAACCTACTGTGTCTTGGTGACTGGTCCAAAGCCACCAGGTTGGCTTTTATCCCTATGGCAGGAGTAGAACCTACTGTGTCTTGGTGACTGGTCCAAAGTCATCCAGCTGGCTTTCATGTCTAGGGTGAGCCTAGAACTCGCCTCCCAGTTTCTAACCTGGCACGTGGCTATGCTTCACATCAACTGCCATTAACTAACCTTTTATGCCAATATTAGACAGCTGCCTTTTGAGAATTTCTATCTGAGCTTCGTCGGAGTGGCAACCTGCCAGGAGCTTTTTGTAATTCTGACGCACACCACATTCCCAGATAAGGCGTTTCAGGAATAGGATGGAGGAGTGCTCCTCTTTCTTTCCAGAATGGTGCTTCTTATCCTACAGCAGATGAGGAAACAAGTTAACAACCCAGCTCACAATAAACTTTCCATGAACTATCTTGAACAGATCAAAGAAAAGCAATCTTTATTTTTTAAAGCGATTCTGCAGTATTTTGCAACCTTGGCAGCGTTAAAAATTTCAACTCTCAGAATTTCAGCCAGCCAGTCCTGCTAGCTGGGAATTTTAGGTTTACCCATCTCAAAATTGCCACGGTTGCAAAACATTGCTGTACAGATGGTTTTTGACTTACAATGATTCGTACTGTGGCTTAAGTTACAAAGGTACTGAGAAGTGACTTATGACAATTTTTCACACTTATGACCATTGCACATCCCCGTGATCATGTGATCAAAGTTTGGGTGCTTGGCAACTGGCATGTATTTATGACAGTTGTAGTATGTCCCAGGAGTCATGTGAAATGGCCCTGGGATGGGCCTAGAGACAAAAAGGAGCTGTGACGTTCCTTCAAAATACCAGGTTGAGCCAACAGAAAAAACATATAGCCCTTCCCTGGTACAAAGCTGAAGGGATCAGATCCTGTGGCCTAGAGGTTAATTCTCAGGCAGAAGCTCCAGGATTGAATCCCAGTAAGGGTATGGCTAGCTGATGAAGCCAGAACAAGGCTGAAATAGCGCTATCCTAGTCTCCCTTAATTTTAAAAATTCAGCAAAAACATGTGATACATACAGAATATAGTTTGTTGCCTATGAATAAATTAAGTGCCTTGAAATGGCCCTGGGATGGGCCTAGAGGCAAAAAGAAGCTGTAAGGTTCCTTCAAAATACCAGGGTGATCCAACAGAAACAACATATAGCCCTTCCCTGGTACAAAGCTGAAGGGATCAGATCCTGTGGCCTAGAGGTTAATTCTCAGGCAGAAGCCCCAGGATCAAATCCAAGTAGGGATATGGCTAGCTGATGAGACCAGAACAAGGCCGAAATAGTGGTATCCTAGTCTCCCTTAATTTTAAAAATTCAGCAAAAACACACATATATATATATATATATATATATATATATATATATATATATATATATATATGTTTTCGTAGATTTTCACGGGTACAGGTATGACGGTCTTGGTATATTCGGGTTTCTTCCCGTGTAGGATTTTGAAATTTCTGGCGACGTTTCAACGAGGTCTCACGTCGCCAGAAATTTCAAAATCTTACACGGGAAGAAACCCGAATATACCAAGACCGTCATATATATATATATATATATATATATATATATATATATATATATATATATATACAGTGGTACCTCAAGATACGAACCCCTCATCTTATGAACAACTCGTGATACGAACCAGGGGTTCAGAAAAATTTTGCCTCTTCTTACGAACTTTTTTCGAGTTACGAACCGGCGTTCGGAGACTGCTGGGAAGCTGCGCAGCTGTTTTAAAAGGTCGCAGCCAGGCAGTGGGGCTTCCCAGCCGGCTGCGACCTTTTAAAACAGCCGCGCCGCTTCCCAGCTGTCTCCTGAAGCCGAACGCCAAAGCCGAACTTCCGCGTTCGGCGTTCAGAGACAGCTGGGAAGCGGCGCGGCTGTTTCAAAAGGTCGCAGCCGGCCTGGGGGGCTTCCCAGCACCCCCCGAACCCGGAACCCGGGTTCAGGGGGGTGCTGGGAAGCCCCCCAGGCCGGCTGTCACCTTTTAAAACAGCCGCGCCGCTTCCCAGCAGTCGCCGGAAGCCGGTTTTTTGCGGGGTTTTTTTTGGTTGCACGGATTAATTGACTTTACATTGTTTCCTATGGGAAACAATGTTTCGTCTTACGAACCTTTCGTCTTACGAACCTCCTCCTTGCACCAATTAAGTTCGTATCATGAGGTATTACTGTATGTGTGTACAGTGGTCCCTCGACTTGCGCGTTCTCGATTAGCGCAAAACGCTGCAACGCGGTTTTTCAAAAAATATTATTTAAAAAAATAAAATATTAAAAAATAAATTTTTTTTTTCCCTGTTCCCTGAATGGAGACCGCCGGCCGCTCAATCGGGCCGGCAGGGAACAGAATGGAGCCTTCCGCGGCGGGGCTGGTAAGGGGGGGAGCCGAGGGGGGAGCCGAGGGGGGAGCCGAGCCAGGCGTGGCGGCGGCAGCGCTGCTTCTCCGGTCGCCCGGTCCTCTCCTGTCTCCTGCGCCGATGTTCCCCGCTGCGACGGAAGGCAGTCGCTTGGCTAGGGAGGCTCGGCCGAAAGCAGCTGGAGCGGCAGAGCCGAGCACGCCTTCCACCCAGGGAGTCCTGCCCTTTCATCCCCGCCGACCACAGGGGCGAGGGGTGGGGATGAAGGGGCAGGACTTCCCGGGCGGAAGGCGTGCTCGGCTCCGCCCGGGAAGTCCTGCCCCTTCATCCCCACCCCTCGCCCCTGTGGCCGGCTCATCCAGGGGGGCGTGTGTGGACTGGCAAGCGGCAAGCGAGAAGACCAAGGGAAGGTTCCTTCAGCCGCCCAACACCTGATCCGCTCCGCAGCGCGGCAGCAGCGAGGAGCCGAAGATGGGGTTTCCCCTTTGCCTTTACCCCATCTTCGGCTCCTCGCTGCTTCCGCGCTGCGGAGCAGATCAGCTGTTGGGCGGCTGAAGGAATCTTCCCTTGGTCTTCCCCACCGCCCACACGCAAACTCCACCATCTGCGCATGTGCGGCCATGAAAAAAAAATGGCGCACATGCGCAGATGGTGGTTTTACTTCCGCATCCAATATAACGCGGAAATCGGTTAGCGCGGGAGGTCTTGGAACGTAACCCCCGCGCTAACCGAGGGATCACTGTATATATATATATATGTAGATTGTTCTGAGTTCGGGTTTTGCCCTGTGTAATATTTTGCATGTCTATGCGACGTTTCGGTGAAATCACATCCACCATCATCAGGCTGAAGTTTCCAAGCTTCGTGCTGTTGTAAAATGGAATATTAAATATTGTAAACATATATATATGTTTTTGCTGAATTTTTAAAATATTATATATATATAATTTTTAAATTAGCTATATGAAACAATATTAAAACTTAGATAAAAGAGGTTTTATTACTCTTTGCATTGATGTAATGTAACTTTTATAGTAAGACGGAGAGGAAGAATTTTTATTTAGATTTTTAAGAATTGATAATGAAAATTTGGACAAGGAGAGATAAGAGCCTCCACTGAGGGTGTAATAAGAAAAAGAAAAGTTTATATATGATTTTAAGTACTGTTGTTGTGTTTATAACTATATATTGTTTTACTTTATGGTGGAGAAAATTAAAAAAATCTTATACCGTCAAGTTAGTAACATGTTTGTTAAGTAGATTTGTCTTCCCCACTGACTTTGCCAGGTTACAAAATGTGATTACATGATCTTGGGACACTGCAACCATCATAAATGTGAGAGTTGCCAAACCTCTGAATTTTTATCATGTGACTACGGGGTTGCTGCCACTATCATAAGTGCAAAAAATGATTATTAACGTCAGAAGGTCATTAAATGAACTCTTGTAAGTAGAGGATCACCTGTACAGACAATTCCTGACTTAAAACCACAACGGGGGACCAGAATTTCCATTGCTAAGCATGGTGGTTGTTAAACGAGTTGTGCCCGAGTTTATGACCTTTTCTGCCACTGCATTGCGAATTACTTTGGTTGTTATGTGAATTACTCCAGTTGTTAGGTGAATCTGGCTTCCCCCATCGACTTTGCTTGTCAAAAATCCCCCAGAAAGTTGTAAACGGCAATCAGATGAGCAAACATTGTAAACACATGCCAGTGGCTACGTGCCCCAATTTTGTTCACGATTGTGGGGATGCAGCAACGGTTGTAATTGCAAGGACCGGTTACGGCGGTTACAGTGCCTCTGTAATTTCGAATGGTCACTAAATGAATGGCTGTAAGTCAAGGACTACCTGTAAGAAAACCCATATTTTTTAAAAAGTCCCCGTGCAATTGTCCCTTACCTTTCGAAGACGGTGCTGCTGAGAAGTGGTGGGCTTGTCTTCTTCTGAGCTGGAGCTCTCCTCTTGGCTGGACTCCTTCCCCTCTTTCTCCTTGCTAGGCCTCCTCTTTTGTGGCTTTTTCCTTCTTCTCTGCTGCTGGCTTTGGGTTTTTCCCTTTCTTGCAGACCTACTTCTCGAACCCTCAGAACCAAACGGGGAGGTTTCCTTATCAATGCTCTTTCTCTCTGACTTCTGAGCTCCTCTCTTCTTCAACTTCTCCTCCCCTTGACTTGAGTCACATCCAGAGCTCTGCTCGCTCTCCTTTTCCGGTGTCCTCGGATCTCCATCTTCACTTTCATCTGACTCACTTTCTGATGGGTGACCTATTAGAGCCTTCTTCCCAGGTGGGCCTTGATTCGTCTCGCTTTGCGATTCCCCCTCGTTGCTAGCTGGATCCTGCACCCTCTCCTCTGCTTCCACGCCCTTCTGGCCTCCTGAGTCACTTTTAGATTCGTCACTTTTAGATTCGTCACTTTTAGATTCGTCACTTTTAGATTCGTCACTTTTAGATTCGTCACTTTTAGATTCGTCACTGAAAGACTCCTGGATCCTTTGCGTCACCTTCACTTTCTCCAATTTCTTCCTGTGCAAGTCTTCCCTCTGCAGCTTCTTCTTCCTGCTCTCTTGACGCTTCCTCTCGAGTTTGGAGCCATTCCCCAACTGCTGCCCCCCTCTTCCTCCCCTGGCCCTCTTTGCTCCCTCTTTCCTTATTGGACTTTGACTTGCAGAATCCTCAGAACTGCTCTCCGAATCCTCCATAACTCTTCTCTTCCTTCCGCATTGGCTACCCGCCATCTTCTTCTGCAAATTACGTCTTCTACCACTTCCTGAGGGAACCTCAGATTCGTTCCTTTTCAAATGCATCTGGGTTCCCCGACTCACCCTTCGCTGTGCTTTATTAGTACGGAATGTCTTATTCTCTTCACTCTCACTCGGTTCTCTTTTCTCCTCAGAGATTTCTTCTATCTCTGACAGATCAGTTCCTCCCTCTGATAGGCTACTTTCCTCTCTTTGCTTAGTCATCATCCTGTTTTTTCCTCTGCCTCTGGGATCAGTAGTTTTGGACCCTTCGCCCACCTTTTTCTTGAAGCCTCTTTGCCTCAAGTTGTTCTCTTTTGTGATCTTCCTGTGTTTGTTGACCTCTTCTTTAAGGCCACTCTGTTCCGTGTCAGTGGTGGTATCCTCAGATTCACTAACCTCCCTTTTCTGTGAGCCCCTGATCTCTTGGCCATTGGGTGACCTCCTGCCTAACCGTCTTGCATCCTGAGGAGATGGTTTTCTTTTGCTATTTGGAGGTTCCTCATTGCTTTCAGACTCAGAACTGTGGTTTTCGGCTCCGGAGTCTCCTTGGTCAGAAGAATCCAAGGATATAATTTTTGGACTCCCATGGCATGGCCTCTTCTTGGAATCAATCCCAGAATCTTTTTCATCAGAAGTTATTTCTGAGAGACAAAAGGAAAAAGTGACAAATATAATCGTGTTGAGGAAGGGCAACTGTTACTCGAAAGTTGGAGAGCCAAACCAGAAACTCTGAATCTCAAAGCCTTGGATGCATCATCTGGAGAGCTCCCAAAGTTGTCATTTTAATGCGACAGAAAGGTATATTGAGAATATGAGAATAACCTTCTTTTTTCTCTCTCAGTTGTCTCAATGTTGAGTGCTAGTTTGGTCTAGTGCAGAGGTGGGGAACTATGGCCCCTTTGTGACTTGTGGACTTCAACTCCAAGAATTCAGGAATCCACAAGTCATAAAATGGCCACAGATCCCTTCCCCGGGTCTTGTGGTTAAGGTATTGGGCTAGAAAGTAAAGCCCATGAGTTCACATCCTGCCTCAAGCTTGGAAGTCGGTTGGGTGACTTTGGGCCAATCACAAGATCTCAAGAGTTCTAGACCTGCCTTAACCACGAAAGCCAACTGGATTATTCTGGGTCAGCTACTTTCTCTCAGCACAACTCATTTCATAGGGTTGCTATTGTGGAGGGAAAAGGAGGAGAAAGGGGTTATATTTATTTATTCAATTTTTTATGCCACCCTTCTCCTTAGGCTCAGGGCGGCTTACAACATGTTAGCAATAGCACTTTTTAACAGAGCCAGCATATTGCCTTAACAATCTGGGTCCTCATTTTGCTCACCTCGAAAGGATGGAAGACTGAGTCAACCTTGAGCTGGTGATGAGATTTGAACTGCTGACCTGCAGATCTACAGTCAGCTTCAGTGGCCTGCAGTACTGCACTCTACCTGCTGCGCCACCTCGGCTGCCTGTTTACTGTCCTAAGTTATTTGTAAAAATAATAAAGGCAGGATACCAATAAATAACAAAAATAAATTCTCTCCCCTCTTTTTATCCTAGATTTGCCCACTGCTGGCATTCAGTCCTTGGAATTCCAGCTAATATTTAAAAAGTTGCACATCCTTATGGATCTGTCGGGTTACTTGTGGCTAACAAGTTGTTGGTTGAAAGGAATATATCTTCAATTTTGGAAGTTCAGCTCCAAGTTAAATATATGGCCTGCACAACACTCTTTCTTATCATTATGACTGGTCACTTATAATCATTGGTGCCTAATTTTCATTAGGGTCTCTATTTTTCCCTTTATTTTTCCCCCAAATCATTTCTGTTTCACTCTTAAAATTGAAAACAAACCTCTAAGAAGAAAGAGAGACTGGAAAAGCAGGAGGTTAAAAAACAGTTCAATGGAATCAATGTAAGAACAACAACATGGATAACAGAAAAGCAGAAACAATAATTTATGGGAAAGGTAGAAGAAAGCAACGGCTTTGATCTGTTTCCAGCAACCACTCCATCATCCAATCACCAGCCCTTCCCAATCAGTTGCTTTGGGGTATATTTTTAGTGAACTCCCAGAATGCAATGCTCAACCAGATGCAATCCCCTCCAGATTGTCTTTAAATTCCAGAAAGCATAATTAAAGTTCAAGGCTTATAGGATTGTGAGTTCAACACACTTGGAGGACAACAGGTGGCCTATCTCTGGTTTGAATGCAGCCTGATATTTGATGAATTGGAGCCTGGCTAGAGGCTCACGGAGCAGATGGAGGCGGATGATAAAACAGCAAGTGGATGGTACTATATTGATTCCAAATGCAAATGAGGATGGTTTTGTATCACAGTCTTAAAGCATTAAGAAGATCAGCATTGCAGAATGAAATAGTCTTTCTTAATAAATAATAAAGAAGAAAAGCCAGACCCCTTTGCCCTCACGTCTGAGTTTCCATGGGCAGATGTGAAAGGTCTGCACCTATCTTATTTTTCGGAGAATAGGACGCACCTTTTGTGCCTAAAAGAGGGTAGAAATATTGGTGCGTCTTATACACTGAAGACTGCCATTTTTGGCCTCACAAAGCCCGCCCCCCTGAACCCCATTTTTGCAAAAAATGGGCCCTTTCTTACACAAAGGGACACACACAGGGTTTGAGAGGTATGGAGAGCGATCTTGGGGGCTGAAGGAAGGCAAAACCACCCCAATTTTCATGAAAAACAGGCCATTTTTGCCTTCCCCCAGCCTTCAGGAGCACTCTGTAGCCCTCCCAAGCCCTCTGCGTGCCATTTTTTGAAAAAAAAAACCCAAAACAAGTGTGAAAAATGGACCAATTTTTGCAAATTTTATTTTGCAAAAAGAGGGTTATGCATAGGGTTTGGGAGGCCTGTAGAGTGGTCCTGGGGGCCAGGGGGGACAAAACCTTTTTATTCTTACTTTCCTCTTCTAAATATTGGTGTGTGTATGTATTTATGTATGTAAGTATAACATATTTTTGTTTATAATGAAAAGGGAGATTAGTATAGATCTATTTCAAATTATTTTGCTTTCATCAGCTAGACATATCCTTACCAGGATTTAAACCTGGGGGGTCTGCCTGCTTTAACCTCTAGACCACAGGTTCTCCTCCTGTCAGCTTATGGTAAAATTCTGGTGAAATATATATTTTACCAGCTTCACAAAAGCATCCATACATATACATAAATCATATCAAAACACATATATACATTTCTATCCAATATACTGTAATCCGCCGAGTCCTTTGGGATTGGGCAGCATAAAAGTAAAATTAATAATAAATAAATAAATCAAACCTCCTAATTTTACACTTTTTGTACTTTTATCACCAGTCTACTTTCCCTCTGTCACCCCTGCTTTAAATCCATCCTGTTTATATTTTAAATTTTAGGCCATACTTATCCCTAACCTCAATTGATATCTTTACTCATCTTATTTTATTCATTTCCAAATGCCCTAAATTTCTAATCTCTTTTCAGAACTCCCTTTCTATCCATTGTTTGGAAACATTATCAATTTCCCAATATACCAAAAGCCTCCTAGCTATCAAAAATCTCTCCAACATAAAGTCAAATTTATAAATGATATAGTCTTAATATAAAAACCTTTGAAAGTAATATACAGATCTTATAACATTCCAACAATTTCAGTAATTATTGAAATTCTTTTCAGCATTAAATCAAATTTTTAAATAGAATAGAATAAAATAGAATATAATTTTATTGGCCAAGTGTGATTGGACACACAAAGAATTTGTCTAGGTGCATATGTTCTCAATGTACTTAAAAGATCATCAAGAATCATAGGGTACAACACTTAATGATAGTCTGGGTACAAATAAGCAATCAAATCATATTAGGAGCCAGTCAATATAAACTGTAAGGATTCAAGCAACAAAGTTACAGTCATACAATCATTTGGGGGAGGATATGGGTGATGGGAACGATGAGAAGATTAATAGTAGTGCAGACTTAATAAATAGTTTGACAATTCTGAGGGAATTATTCGTTTAGCAGAGTGATGGTGGTTCAGGAAAAAACTATTTTGTGTCTAGTTGTCTTGGTTTGGAGTGCTCTATAGTATTATTTTGAGTGCAGGATTTGAAGTACTTTATGACCAGGATGTGAAGTGTCTGTAAATATTTTCCCAGATCCTCAATGGAAGGCAGGTTGGTAGCAATTGTTTTTTCTGAAGTTCTGATTATCCTCTGAAGTCTGTGTCTGTCTTGTTGGGTTGCAGAACCAAACCAGACAGTTATAGAGGTGCAAATGACAGACTCAATAATTCCTTTGTAGAACTGTATCAGCAGCTCCTTGGGCAATTGGAGCTTCCTGAGTTGGCACACAAAGAACATTCTTTGTTGTGCTTTTTTGGTGACGTTTTTCGTGCTAGATTTTGAGATAGGGCCGAACCTATAAATTTGAAGGTACTTTATTCTTGATATCGTGTTGCCCAGTAATGTAAGAGGTGGAAGTATGGGCAGGTTTCTACTAAAGTCTATCACCATTTCTACGGTTTTGAGTGTATGCAGTTCCAGATTGTTCCAGTTGCACCACAAGATTAGTTGTTCAACCTCCCGTCTGTATGCGGATTCATCGTTGTCTTGAATGAGTCCGATCACTGTTGTATCATCTGTGAACTTCAGTAGTTTAACAGAAGGCTTGTTAAAGACGCAGTCATTGGTAGTGAAAGAATAGTGGAGAGAGCACACAGCCTGGGGGCCCCCTGTGCTAATTGTATAGGTATCTGATGTGATTCTGCTTAGCTTTCATCTGCTGCTTCCTGTTATATATATATATATATACTTCCATATATATTATATATATGATCTATTTGCAAGTGTGCAGGTACTGTTAGCTGGTCCAGCTTAGTTAGAAGAGTGTCTGGAATGATGGTATTGAATGCTGAACTAAAGTCTACAAAGAGGACCCTTGCGTAGGTCCTTGGAGATTCAAGATGTTGTAGGATGTAGTGCAGAGCCATATTAACAGCATCATCTGTTGAGCAGTTTGCTTGGTCTGCAAATTGCCGGGGTCTAACACTGGATCCGTGATAGGTTTCAAGTGGGACAGCACTAGCTTTTCAAAGGTTTTCCTATCTACAGATGTTACAGCAACTGGTCTGTAGTCGTTTGTTCCTTGATGGTGGGCCTCTTTGACACTGGGATGATAGTGGAGCATTTAAAGCAAGAAAGAACATAACTATTTATATCTAGCGATTTATTGAAGATTCGGGTGAAGATTGGGGCCAATTGGTCAGCAAAGACTTTTAAGCAAGGAGCTTTTCCTGGCTTTTCTCTTGAAATAGGTCTTACACTTCCTTTTCGGTCATCACTAGGGGTTGTGGAGATAGATGGCTGTAGTTCCTTTCCAAACCTGCAGTAAATTTACATTTTACGTCATCACCATGAAATCCTTATACCATAATTAATCATACATAATTCCATTGATACAAATAAATATCTTATCACCCCTCTTCAGAGCCGAGGTGGTGCAGTGGTTGGAGTGCAGCACTGCAGGCTACTTCAGCTAACTGCTAGTTGTAGTTCAGCAGTACAAATCTCACCACCAGCTCAAGGTTAACTCAGACTTCCATCCTTCTGAGGTGGGTAAAATGAGGACCTGGATTGTTGGGGCAAGATGCTGAATCTGTAAAACCCTTAGAGGGCTGTAAAAGAACTATGAAGCAGTATATAAGTCTAAATGTTATTGCTATTCCATTCCATTAATCTCCCATCTTCATCCATTCTCCTTTGGTCTCTCAGAAATTCCACTTCTTGTGAATTTTCCCCTTTCCTCCCTCTCTCTTAAGTTTTTCTTTCTTTTCTTTTCTGAATTAGTTTTCTTCCTTTTAAGTATATTATTTGTTGAATACTCCTCATAATTCTGCTTGTATTACCTTCTTTGTCTTTTGATTCCCTATCTACCCGTCTTGTCACTATAAAACCATCATTTTCTTAATATCAGTCCCTTTTTCTTCAAGGTGCTTTCCTTGTTCTTCATTCTTATTTTCCAACACTGTGAGTTCTGAAAGTTCTATATATTCCAACTTCATTTCTGCTTTCTTATTACCTCTAATTTCCAAGATATAAATTTTTATGTCTTCATATATTTTAATAACCGAATTAATTCTTTGTATACACTCTTTCGTAATTAAATCTCTCTTGATTAAAGCTTAGATTCTTTGCTTCAATAATTTGATATTCACTTTTAATATATTCCATTCCAGTTCAGTCTATCATCTTCTATCACCATGATAAATTAGAATCAAACACCATAGCTCAGCATGTTCTCAAATTCTCAGTTCCAATGTTACCTTTCTTTGTTTCTCGCAGCTTTCAAGCAATTTCCCTTTTTCTCTTTCCACAAATGTCCTGCAATATTTCATTCAACCAGCAGATGGTGGTATCGGATTTCCAATACAATACAATTATTTCACAAAAATTTCCAAAATGCTTTACACCAGGGGTCTCAAACTCAATTTACCCAGGGGCCACTGGAGGTAGAGGCTGGGTGAGGCTGGGCTGCATCAGGTTTTCCACAAGAAAAGCTCTTACAAAAACATTCCAATGTTATCAAATGTCTTTATTTTTTCATCTTGTTTTGTGTTAAAAATAATTCATAAGAAAAATTCATTTTAAAAAAAATCAATCAGTAATAAATTAAAAAAAATGAAAACAATAATTATACAGCAGATGTGGAAGACTGAAGAAACCACATATAGTTGCTGACTAGAGAAAATGTAATTATTATTCAGATTCTGTAATAATGTCTTTATTAACAGTTCTTTAACATTTAACGGACATAGATTACGAGCTGGGCAGTGTCGGTGATGTCTGTGATCTCAAGAGCGACCGAGTATACAATGAAAGATTTTGCTTTCTCACACAGTTGATCATAAATGTCACTTGACAGGTCAGAAATGCGCTCTGCTACGGTGTTGGCAGAAAGGCTGATGTTGCTAAACTGACCTTTCTTTTCTGGGCAGACAATATTTGCAGCCTGTAATATGCACTTTTTTTTTTTTTTACAAATTCACCTTCTTTGAATGGCTTTCCTCCTTTAGCAATCATCTCACTAACCACGTAGCTAGCTTCGACTGCTGCATCATTCTCTTTGGTTGCTTTCTTAAAGAAATCTTGTTGCCATAGTAGATATGTTTTAAGATTAGCAACCCGGTTTGCTCTCTCATCTCCCTGGTATTTTGCATACTCCTCAAGCATGTCTAGTTGTGTAATGACATTTCAAATTGTATTCTTTGTGCACCACAACTTTCTCTGTGCAAATAAGATACGTCGGGATGCCCCTGTGCTCAACAAAGAAATATTACACTTCCCACTTTTCCTGAAATTGTCTGTGCTCATCACCAACCTTTCTCTTTACTTCAGGCTTTGAAAAAGACATGTTTGGGGCTGTAATATATAATTCCACTTGGTGTCACTGTTTCAGTGTTTAGCGTCCTGCTGAGTAGCAATTTCCACCTCCACTCCTGAGCCCGGGGTAATGGCGCAAGTTCGCAATATGCCCAGCTGATGTTCCGCCTCCGAGAGCAATATACCCCACCGTGATTGGTAGGTTCATTCAGCTCTGCACACAACACTGAAAAGTGCCATTCGTATCAAACTCGGGCGACACTAACATTAAACTTTGATATTGAGGTGGGGGCCGCAAACTATTATCCTGAGGGCTGCAGTTGGCCCGTGGGCTGCGACTTTGAGACCTCTGCTTTACACCTGCATATAGGATATTTTCTTCAAATTCTTGTTCTTTTTCAGTCTTTTTAACTTCCACCAAGCCCAATTATAAAAATTTCCTCAAATTTCTTGGACCTTTAAACTCTGTTCCTTTAATTCTCTCTATGGTGTTTCCAATTGCTAGATAACTGCTCACTCCATTTTGGAATCTCTTTTGTCTCCTTTTAAGTTTCTTCTTTTTATCACTAAATTGGCCAAAACCTCACCCAGCTTCAACATTTCTTCACATCTCTCCAGCACAAATGCTTAGATCTCGTCACTAGGCAATCCACAATCTCTCTGCTCCTATCCTTCTGATCATGGCTGTTCCAGCTAATGGCAACAGAGTAATCTTCCACAGCTGCTGGTCGAGCCTGCTGCCAGCTCCCTAGCGGGTTTGCAAGTCCCCCTGGACAACTGACCAGTGCCTCTCTTCTTCACACTCCTCCAGGTCAAGTTCTGATCTGCTTCCAGTCCTGTTCTGGGTCCCCAAGCAGAGACTCGGTGGGAGCTACCGCAGGAGACAATTGTAGTGCTGCAAGGTTGGCCAGGCCCCTCCACCTGTGCATTTTATAATCCAAAAAATACAGTATACTTAACTCACTCAGTGATTCACCTTGCTGTCGTAAACTGTCATCAAAGAACTATCATGGAAAGATCCTCAAAGAAGGTTAATTCTCATAGAGGGCATGCAATTTTCAGGGAAATTATGAAAAATCAGGTTCTGTTTTAATACAAGATCCTCTCTCAGTCTGACCTAACATACAAGAGTTTTATTATGGAAATAAAATTAGAGAAGCTCTCCATTTATGGCCCCTGGGCTGTTAAGAGCCCAAACAGGATATTTATATGCAATGAATAAATTATAATAATCCAGTCTAGGGATACACATTACCCAATGAGTCTTTAGAAAAGCATGAATAGCTGGAATGGGATGGCCCTGGTCTATCGCTACTTACCAGCAGTCAGAGGTTTGCATGCTGGTAGTAATGCAGGAAATCATAAAGTCCCCAAAACTAATAGTCTGGTTCTCTATCAGTGGTGGGTTCCTATCGGTGCGGTCAGGTGCTGTGCACCAGTAGGGGCCCGGTGATGATGTAATTTTCAGCTATTTATTTTCCAGGTTTAGATGGCTTTTCCGCATCAACAAAAGCCCCCCCTCCCCCCCGTCAGCCCTCACACTAATGCTGACCTTTATTCTTTGTCTGAAGCATAGCTGAGAAGCTCCTCAGCTGTGTTTCGGCTTCTAATGTTACCCTGAGAATGTGCGGTGAAATCACGCAGTGGGACGCGTGTGCGCATGCGCACCGGTAGCAAAATGTACCTGGAACCCGCTCATGTTCTCCATGAATCTATTTCTCCATTAAAATAATCTTTTATTGGGGGTCATCACCATCTCTGATAGTAGCAAATTAATTATTCAAGTTTTTATTTGGCCTAGATTCCTCTTGATTGAATTTTAGTGGATAACCTGAGCTCTAAATGAAAGAGGGATAAAAAAAATATCTATATGTCCCACACCATGCTGTCGTGGCTCGACCGCGTCCTGCGTAGCTGATCATGGATTCCGAGGATCAAAAGATGGGTGTGGATTGGCATCCTAGGCTGGTGTACTTGGCACCAGAATCTGATAGCGAGGAAGTCAGAGAGGATGTGGGGTCAGAGGCTGAAAGTCAACCAAGGCCTGTGACTCAGGAGAAGAGGAGCCTCTTCTTGACGCCAGAGTACGGAGGGATGTCAGAAGGCACGAGAGCTTGAGCAGGAGGAGGTGTCTGCGTGAACAGACCTCTAGAACACTTGGCCATGCCTTTTGGGAATTTAAGGGTTAGTCTTGTGACAAGCGAGTGCAGAAGTCAACTTTCTAATGTGAGCGATGATTGTTTGTATTTGGCTCTTGGATTATTTATGCGAATTACAAACTAAGAAGATAAAATCTTGACGTCCGGGCTTTCTGCCAACTCAGAGTAAGTCATGTTAATTAGAGATTGGATCAAAAAGAACTATTTGGGAGTTCTTGGCTTTAAGTTAAATAGCTGATACAAAAGGACTTATTTCTTGCTTTGCTGATACATTTTTACATAGTTAAACCTGTCTTATACTAAATTATTAGAACTATATGCTTAAATTTTTGTCAAAGCCTTGTGTGGATCTATTTCTTGCTGGGCTCATCACTGGGACAGAACTGCATGATACCATATATTTCACTTTGCTATAAAAAGTCAAAACCTCAACTGCTGTGGTCCTTCCCCATGGAGAAGTCCCTATTACTGGTTACCCTTTCTATATCTTTTCATAGATTTCTTTAGTGCTGCAGAAAAAGTTAGGAAAGCCATTTTTCATGAAAATTTACCTAAATTTGAAAATAACTGTAAAACCCAGTTTATATTTAGCTTCTACCAATTCAAGAAATTCAAGTGATACATTGGATAGTACGTGCTAAGCAACATCGCATAGAAATATAATTACCTATGTCATTTTCAATCTTTTGTCTTTTTTGTTCCTGTTCATTTTTTATCTCATCCTCTGAACTAGAGGAGACCTGAAGGGGTCTTTTGCGGTTTTCAGTTTTGAAGGAATCCTGGATTTCAGTCCTTGATTCTTCATTGCTTGGCAATGGATCAACCTGTGATGTATAACATTAAAAAAAGTTATAAACACATGGATCAATTTCATTCTTTACCAAGACATAACATGTATGTTTTCTCCTCTCCTAAAACCAGTACCTTCATCTGGAGTAGCTCTTCCTCTACAACGTCTCTGAGCTGCTGCTTCTCCTCATTGGACATATTTTCCATGCCAACATAGTCAAGATACTGCTTCCGGATGATGGCATGAGTGAGGATGCTGCAACAGACCACAAGTTATAACGTCAGCATCTGCTAAATATACCTTTATGTATAAATCATTTAATTTTAATTTAACTTATTTGATTTCTAAGGCGCCCAATCCCATAGGACTCAGGGCGGCTTACAAGGATAAAAACAATACAGTAATACAGTGATACCTTATCTTACAAACTTAATTGATTCCGGGATGAGGTTCTTAAGGTGAAAAGTTTGTAAGACGAAACAATGATTCCCATAGGAATCAATGGAAAAGCGATTAATGCGTGCAAGCCCAAAATTCACCCCTTTTGCCAACCGAAGCGCCCGTTTTTGCGCTGCTGGGATTACCCTGAGGCTCCCCTCCGTGGGAAACCCCACCTCCGGACTTCTGTGTTTTTGTGATGCTGCAGGGGAATCCCAGCATCGCAAAAATGGGCGCTTTGCTGGCAACGGAAGTCCAGAGGTGGGGTTTCCCAGCGAGGGGAGCCTCAGTGAAATCACAGCATCGCAAAAACACCAAAGTCTTCGAAACCCCACCTCCGGACTTCTGTGTTTTTGCGATGCTGTGATTTCACTGAGGCTCCCTTCGCTGGGAAACCCCACCTCCGGATTTCCGTTGCCAGCAAAGTGCCCATTTTTGCGATGCTGGGATTCCCCTGCTGGGATTCCCCTGCAGCGTCACAAAAACAGGGAAGTCCGAAGGTGGGGTTTCCCATGGAGAGGAGCCTCAGGGGAATCCCAGCAGCGCAAAAATGGGTGCCTTGCTGGCAACAGAAGTCTGGAGGCGGGCATCCCAACGGCAGCGGTGGGTTTGTAAGGTGAAAATAGTTTGTAAGATGAGGCAAAAAAAATCTTATACCCCGGGTTTGTATCTCGAAAAGTTTGTATGACGAGGCATTTGTAAGACGAATTGTATCACCGTACAATGATAAAAAGGAAGTCAAGTGTTAACAGTTATGAAACTCCATTATAAGCCCTAATTAAAATAGCCCCCTATAAAAAACCCTAAATCCAGTCCAACAGGAACATACAAACCAGTCAAACTTAATTTGGGAGTGTCAGATGTTAAGATTCATGGCCCCCAGGCCTGTCGGCAAAGCCAGGTCTTAATAGCTTTTCAAAAAAAAAGAGCAAGGATGGAAAATCTATCATCCTCCAAAAATTGCTTTTTCTAGTTGCCCAGAATATCTATAGGCCACAAGCTTGGGCTCACCCAAATTTCTATCTATAGCATATCCATAGGCTGTAATATGGGTCCCACTCCTATTTGTCATCTAAGTCCATGATTTTTAAAATCATAGTCTCCTACATCTGCTCTCCTACTCAAGCTTCTTCTTCAGAGATACAATTCTTTGATTCTCCTCTTCTAAATTATCCAGGAAACACATGCTGATGTTGTTATCCAGGAATCCCAGTTTTTTTACCCCAGAGGTTACATCCAGTCAACACCTTCCAATTTAAGTCTTTAAGTCTGGTTTTTAATTGTTATCTGTCTGTCTGTCTGTCTGTCTGTCTGTCTGTCTGTCTATCTATCTATCTATCTAATTGAATTTATATTCCGCCCCTCTCCGAGGATTGGGGCGGCTTACAACATGTACAGAAAAACAGGAAACAATAATAACAATCCAATTATACCTTAAAAAACAATTAAAATTCTAATTAAAAACTATCAATATCATGCCAAGGTGATACTCATCTTCATCATTAGTTGCCTAAAGGATATTTCATTTACCGTATTTTTCGGAGTATAAGACACACCTTAGTTTTTGGGGAGGAAAATAGGAGAAAGAATCTGTTTAGCAGATATTCATCTGGCTAGCATCTTTAGTCTGGTCAGTTTCAGCACATTATTTTATCCCCTGGTTAGGGCTTAAAAAAAAACTTAATTGGAGATAGTAACAATGAAAGAGCTTGCAAGCCAGTAAGAGCTGGGAACATCACTAGCACCTGGTTAGGGCTAGAAAGAAACATTTGGAGTAAGTTAGAGCAATGAAAAAAACCAAACAAAACCCAACCGCAAAGACAGGGCTTGGAAAACATTCTTAGCAGAGAGTAACAATGAAAGAGCCTTCAAACTGTAAGAGCTGGGAACATCGTTAACACCTGGTTGGGGCTGGAAAGAAACTTACTTGGAGCAAGTTAGAATAATGAAAAAAACTCTGCAAAGACTTAAGAGCGTGGAAAATATTCTTCACAGACATTAACAATGAAAGAATCTGCAAGATTGTTAGCATCTAGTTAGGGCTAGGTGCTAACAGGGAAAAAAAAGCTTTGAAAAAAGCTGCATTCAGAATATAAGATGCACCTGAATTTTCAGCCTCTTTTAGGAGGAAAAAGGGGCGTTTTATACTTTTAAAAAGGAATTTATTTTGTATCCCTTTATTAGTATTGAGCCTTGGTGACGCAATGGTTAGAATCCAGTACAGTGGAACCCCGACATACGAGCAGCTCTACTTACGAGCTACTCGAGATACGAGCTGCGAGAGTAGAGAAATTTTTGCTCGACTCACGAGCTCACATTCGAGATACGAGCCGAGAAGAGCCGGGCTGGCTTACTTTGCTTCCGAGTGGAAAAGCCGCGCGTGTGTTTTAAAACATCGGAGCCGGCATGGGGAGGCTTTTAATCAGCCCCCGAGCCCCCAACCCGGACTCGGGGGTTGATTAAAAGCCTCCCCATGCCAGCTCCGATGTTTTAAAACACACGCGCGGCTTTTCCGCTGACTACTAAAGCGGGGAAGTTCGCCTGGAGTCAGCAAAGAAGCCGCGCGTGTGTTTTAAAACATCGGAGCCGGCATGGGGAGGCTTTTAATCAGCCCCCGAGCCCCCAACCCGGACTCGGGGGTTGATTAAAAGCCTCCCCACGCCAGCTCCGATGTTTTAAAACACACACGCGGCTTTTCCGCTGACTACTAAAGCGGGGAAGTTCGCCAGGAGTCAGCAAAGAAGCCGCGCGTGTGTTTTAAAACATCGGAGCCGGCATGGGGAGGCTTTTAATCAGCCCCCGAGCCCCCAACCCGGACTCGGGGGTTGATTAAAAGCCTCCCCATGCCAGCTCCGATGTTTTAAAACACACACGCGGCTTTTCCGCTGACTACTAAAGCGGGGAAGTTCGCCTGGAGTCAGCAAAGAAGCCGCGCGTGTGTTTTAAAACATCGGAGCCGGCATGGGGAGGCTTTTAATCAGCCCCCGAGCCCCCAACCCGGACTCGGGGGTTGATTAAAAGCCTCCCCATGCCAGCTCCGATGTTTTAAAACACACACGCGGCTTTTCCGCTGACTACTAAAGCGGGGAAGTTCGCCAGGAGTCAGCAAAGAAGCCGCGCGTGTGTTTTAAAACATCGGAGCCGGCATGGGGAGGCTTTTAATCACCCCCGAGTCCGGGTTGGGGGCTCGGGGGCTGATTAAAAGCCTCCCCATTTATTTATTTATTTATTTATTCAACTTTTATGCCGCCCTTCTCCTTAGACTCAGGGCGGCTTACAACATGTAAGCAATAGCACTTTTTAACAGAGCTAGGCTATTGCCCCCACAATCCGGGTCCTCATTTTACCCACCTCGGAAGGATGGAAGGCTGAGTCAACCTTGAGCCGGTGATGAGATTTGAACTGCTGACCTTCAGATCTATAGTCAGCTTCAGTGGCCTGCAGTACAGCACTCTACCTGCTGCGCCACCCCGGCTCTTCCCCATGCCGGCTCCGATGTTTTAAAACACACACGCGGCTTTTCCGCTGACTACTAAAGCGGGGAAGTTCGCCAGGAGTCAGCAGAAAAGCCGCGCGGAAGTTAGCGGTCCGGATTCAGCAGAGAGCTGCGAAGTGGGGCGGGTGTTTTAAAATGTGGCAGCCGGCCTGGGGGGCTCGGGGGCTTCCCCCCGAGCCCCCCAGGCCGGCTGCCACGTTTTATAACACCCGCCCCACTTCGCAGCTCTCTGCTGAATCCGAACGCGGAAGTTGGCGGTCCGGATTCAGCAGACAGCTGCGAAGTGGGGCGGGTGTTTTAAAACGTGGCAGCCGGCCTGGGGGGCTCGGGGGCTTCCCCCCGAGCCCCCCAGGCCGGCTGCCACGTTTTAAAACACCCGCCCCACTTCGCAGCTGTCTCTGAATGCTAACTTCCGCGTTCGGGGGCAGCGGTTTTTTTTTGTTGTTGCACGGATTAATTGACTTTACATTGTTTCCTATGGGAAACAATGTTTCGTCATACGAGCGTCCCGACTTACGAGCCTCCTTCCGGAACCAATTAAACTCGTAAGTCGGGGTTCCACTGTACTGCAAACTGCTTCTGCTGACTGCTGGTTGTGGTGCACCAGTTCATATCTCACCAGACTCCAGGTTGACTCAGCCTTCCATCCTTCCCAGGTGGTAAAATGAGGACTCAAACTGTTGGGGGCAATATGCTATGTAAACCGCTTAAAGAGGGCTGAAAAGCACTGTGAAGCGGTATACAGTGATCCCTCCATTATCGCGAGGGTTCCGTTCCAGGACCCCTCGCGATAATCGATTTTTCGCGATGTAGGGTTCCGGAAGTAAAAGCACCATCTGCGCATGCGCGCCCTTTTTTTCATGGCCGCACGTGCGCAGATGGTGGGGTTTGCGTGTGGGCGGCGGGGAAGACCCTGGGAAGGTTCCTTTGGCCGCCTAGCAGCTGATCTGCTCGGTAGCGCAGCAGCAGCGAGGAGCCGAAGATCGGGTTTCCCAGCCGCCCACGTAAAGGGGAAACCCCATATTCGGCTCCTCGCTGCTGCTGCGCTACCGAGCAGATCAGCTGCTGGGGCGGCCGAAGGAACCTTCCCTGGGTCTTCCCCGCCGCCTCGGATCCTCGCTGATGCCTGCCCGCTGCTCGATCGCCCGCTCGCCCCCGTTCGCCCACCGCTCGCCCCGTTCGCCCGCCGCTCGCCTCGTTCGCCCACCGCTCGCCCTCGTTCGCCGCTCGCCCCGCCCACCTGCTGTTTGCCGCTCGCCCGTTCACCCGCCCGCCCGCTGTTTGCCGCTCAAGAGCAAGAGGAAGGAAGAGAGTGACGTCATCGTGGGAAAAATCGCGATATAGCGTTTCGCGATGATTGAGATCGCGAAACTCGAGGGATCACTGTATAAATCTAAGTCGTCCCCACCTGCTGCAGATGGGCTGGTGCCAAGCCTCTCGGTTGTGGGCTCCCCGTCCCCGGCAGGCTGGCAGGGGGATGGGGAGCACGCACGCACGCGACATTCAAAATAAGAAAAAACGCCACTGGCCTCTGCACTTTCGTCGCTCCCTGTCCCCAACGCCCGGCTCTGTTGCGCAGCCTTGGAAAAAGCTGCGCAGGGGGTTGGTTTTTTGCAGTGAGTGGACAGGAGATTCGGGAGCTTCTTATGCCTCTTAAACCAAAAATACAGTAATTGTGAGAGGGACCTTGGAACCCTAGTGCAGAGGTCCCCAACCGCCGGTCCGCGGACCGGGACCGGGGCCGTTGGGGTTTTCCAGCCGGTCCGCGGCGCCGCTGCCCTCCCGACAGAGGACATTATGCAGGACAGGGTGGGGCGTCAGGCAGGGCGGGGAGAATCAGGAGGCTCCTTTGGCGGCTGGGGGCTGCCTGGCTTTGTGATTTTGGCGGGGGGGGAGTTAGGAAGGTCCTACTTCTCCCCCCCCCAGTCAAAAACTTAAAGCCTATCTGCTGGATACGGGCGATGAGCGGGACGAGCGGTGCCGAAGCCGGTGGCTGTGGCAGCTGCTGCAAGAGGCTTCCGCGCCGCTCTGTCCCACTCATCGCCCGTATCCAGCAGATAGGCTTTGAATTTTTGGCTGGGGGGGGGAGAAGTAGGACCTTCCTAACTCCCCCCCCAGCCAAAATCACAAAGCCAGGCAGCCCCCAGCCGCCAAAGGAGCCTCCTGATTCTCCCCACCCTGTGGAGAAGTGTGGAGGGCTGCGTCACTAAGCTCCACCCCTCCATAACCCCACCCCCATTTGACCAAAGCCGCCCCCCCCCCCCCCACCGGGCCATGGAAAACTGGTCTAGCTTAAAGCCGGTCCCTGGTGCAAAAAAGGTTGGGAACCTGTGCCCTAGTGGACAACCATTTAAATGAGTCAGCAGTGTGCAGCAGCTGCCAAAAAAGCCAACATAGTTCTAGGCTGCATTAACAGTGGCATAGAATCAAGATCCTGTGAAGTGCTAATACCACTTTATAAGGCCTTGGTAAAGCCACACTTGGAATACTGGATTCAGTTTTGGTCACCGCAATGCAAAAATGATGTTGAGACTCTAGAAAAAATGCAGAGAAGAGCAACAAAGATGATTAGGAGATTGGAGACTAACACACATGAAGAACGGTTTCAGGAAGTAGACATAGCTAGTTTAAGGAAAAGAAGGACCAGGGGAGACATGATAGCAGAGTTCCAATATCTCAGGAGTTGCCAAAAAAAGAGAGAGTCAAGCTATTCTCCAAAGCACCTTTGGGTAGAACAAGAAGCAATGGGTGGAAACTAAACAAGGAGAGAAGGAACTTAGGACTAAGGAGAAATTTCCCGACAGTTAGAACAATTAATTAGTGGAACAGTTTGCCTCCAGAAATTATGAATGCTCCAACACTGGAAGCTTTTAAGCAGATGTTAGATAACCATCTGTCTGAAGTGGTGTAAGGTTTTCTGCCTACACAGGGGGTTGGACTAGAAGACCTCCAAGGCCCCTTCCAACTCTGTTGTTGTTATTGTTATTTGAATTACATTGCTGGACCCTCATTGGCTTTAGGCTGGCAGGGTCGACTCGAGACCTGGAAAAGTCGCCCCCGAGCTCCAAATATTACCGTAGTTCTGCTTCCTCCAGCTATAAGGGACGCTACATCACCCATATTCCACAGCCGGTGAGGGTTAGGGATTGCGGGAAAGCCTACAGGGGCAAAGGGTTCTGGAGGTCTGGCGTAATGCACAGTAACCATCCATTTCCGTTAAGGAGGCTTCGGTTCCCTCCCTCCCTTCGTCCCGAAGGACAATCCGGAGTCTGAGCCGCACCTGAGGTCGGGGTTTCCCTGGAAAATCCTGGAGACAAAATCACGCATCCCTGCAGAGCCTCTTGCCATCTTTCCCCGCCAAATAGCATCGCCCGCCCAACGCAGCCCTTCCCTCGGCAACGTCTCATAGCAGTAACAGTTCCAACTGTGGAGGCGTAACCGACAAAGTAACAAACACGCATGAGCCAGCTCATTATTCCGCGGGAAGATTATCTGTCAGCCAATGAGGGCAGAGGGCCTGCTCTGCAGGTTTCTTGGGAAATGTAGTTTCCCCCCCCCCACCTCGGGGCAAGGCCGCAGGGGGTCTCCTCCTCGCCTTAAAATACGGGTATATGGCTCCTTGCTGGGTCTTCCTGAGACTCGCTCACCCCTTTTGCCCAAATAAAAAATGAAGTTAATGAAATAAGTTATTGGCTGAACTTTAATTTACTTGTGTGTTTTTGATAAACCTCAGCAGAAACTGTCATCCAAGTAGAACAAGCTGGATCCCCCCCCCCCCCCCCCCCCCCCCCCCCCCCCCCCAAAAACGTGACTAGCGATCAAATTGCATTAATCTTCTTGCTTGGAAAATGGATCCTCAAAGAAAATGAAAAATGCCTGTGTTTCTGGACCTCTCGGCAACCTATGATACGGTCTGGAGAGAAGGGCTGCCTTGGAATAGAATAAGAATAAGAATAGGATTTTATTGGCCAACTGTGATTGAAACACACAAGGAATTTGTCTTGGTGCATATGCTCCCAGTATACATAACAGCAAAGGTAAGTTTGTCAAAATAATAAGGTACAACACTTAATGATAGTCCAGGTACAAATAAGCCATCAAATCATATTAGGAACCAGTCAATATAAATTGCAAGGATACATTGAACAGAAATTGAAAAGACAGGTGTGGCATTGGAAGAAATGCCTCTGCTCTGTATCAGTGGGATTGTGTTGCTGCTATGTAAACTATTGTGTAGCTGCTATGTAAACTATTAAATATAATGCAAGATTGCTCATCATGTGAATTGTCTAGATCTACATGAGCAATTCCAGAGGCTATCACCCGGAAAGCTGATATCCAGCTATGGGGCCACTTCCATACTCCTGTAGAAGTTTTATTTATCTGATTATTTATATGTTTACCTCTTATGTTCTCATCATACACTAAATATTAATTACTTGATAGTTGATACTTGATTTAAAATAAGGGGATTTATTATTGCGTTATTGTGTTTGTATTTTACTGTGCCTGCCTGGTTTGATTTGGCTGAGCTACAATAATATAAAACTTGTAGATCTGAAGGTCAGCGGTTCAAATCTCATCACCGGCTCAAGGTTGACTCAGCCTTCCATCTTTCCGAGGTGGGTAAAATGAGGACCCGGATTGTGGGGGCAATAGCCTAGCTCTGTTAAAAAAGTGCTATTGCTAACATGTTGTAAGCCGCCCTGAGTCTAAGGAGAAGGGCGGCATAAAAATCGAATAAATAAATAAATAAATAAATAAATAAATAAATAAATAAATAAATAAATAAATAAATGGTCACATAGCAAATAAAGTGGACATCATTTCCCTTTAAGCTGAGACCAATGGCACATTCTATTATATTGATTATATCTCCAAATTTCCATTATATGAATTGAATGCATATTTGGTAGATAACATTCCTCAGCAAGCCCAAAGATTAAAATACACTCATTGAAACCAGCAAAGAGATGGGGCAAAATAACCAAACCAAGATAAGAAAGAGATTTTAGCAGGCTAAACTCAGTTCTATTACTATTTCCTAGTAAACGCTGGTAGGACAGAAAATAAATCAGGAAGCTCAAACTGCCCAAGGAGCTGCTGATTCAGTTCTATAGAGGAATCATTGAGTCTGTCATCTGCACCTCTATAACTGTCTGGTTTGGTGCTGCAACCCAACAGGACCGACACAGACTTCAGAGGATAATCAGAATTGCAGAAAAAACAATTGCTGCCAATCTACCTTCCATTGAGGACCTGTATACTGCACGAGTCAAAAAGAGGGCGGGTAAAATATTTACTGACCCCTCACATCCTGGACACAAATTGTTTCAACTCCTACCCTCAAAACGTCGCTACAGAGCACTGCACACCAAGACAACTAGACACAAGAACAGTTTTTTCCCGAACGCCATCACTCTATTAAACAAATAATTCCCTCAACACTGTCAGACTTTCTACTAAATCTGCACTTCTATTCTACTAGTTTTCCTCATCATTCCTATCACCCATTTCCTCCCATGTTGACTGTATGACTGTAACTTGTTGCGTATATCCTAAGATTTTTATTAATATTGCTTCTTCATTGCTTATTTGACCCCTATGACAATCATTAAGTGTTGTACCACATGATTCTTGACAAATGTATATTTTATTTTATGTACGTTGAGAGCATATGCACCAAGACAAATTCCTTGTGTGTCCAATCACACTTGGCCAATAAAATTCTATTCTATTCTATTCTAAACATTAAGAAAAATGTAACCACGATTCGTTCGCTTTTCCCCCTCACAATGCATTCTGGGCGATGTAGTTCTGAGCTCCCCACGTGCCCGCTTTCCAAAGCATGCTGGGAAATATAGTTTTTCCACTCCAGCTTTGAATCACGTTTCCTGTTCCACGTTACTTCCCCAGCTGAACATGAACGGAGCAGGAGAACCGGATCCAGGCGGTGGGGGCTACAAAAGGCGTTATAGAGCATTAAAGAGGAGGCTCAAATTCCTGATTTATGTAAGCAGCCGGGAATTTCGGGAGTGGAAAGGAATTGGTGCCGGCAGAAAGAAGGGATTGATTAAAGGAGCAAATATTTTAGGAAGACATGGGAGTGGGTGGGTAAACACAATAAGGGAGTTTTACAAGAAAGAATAAATGGTAAAAATCATATTGATCGCATGCCTCCCAAACATTTAAAGAGATTCTGACATTTGGGGAGGAAAGGCAACACCTATGGACATTGAGTAAATTTAGGGGTGATAGTAGGTGTGATGAGGGTGATCAGAGAGACGACCTTTCATTTTTATTTTATTTATTTATTTTGTCCAATGCACAATATTACACAATGAAGGTTATACAGGTTATACTCGAGTAAAATATATTAGAGAAATAATAGGAGTGAGAATTTAGGAATAGAATATATCAATTAGAGAATAGAAGGATATTATGAGAGTAGTATAAGAAGAATAGTAGATATGATATAGGACAGTGTTTTTCAACCAGTGTGCCGCGAGACAGGGTCAGGTATGCTGCGAAGAAAGAAGCTCAGGTTCCGGTCACACAACTTTTTGCTGAGGGCACAAAGAGCAAAAAGTTGTGAGACTGGAAGCTGATCTAAGTTTTCCGGCAGCGGCTGGAGCTTCCCTGGCGGGGGCAGCAGATAAATTTTGGGCCTGGCGGGAGAGCGCCAGCAGCAGTGGCACCAGGCAGTAGACGCAGGGCAGGAGCTGCGAGTGGTCGCAACAGCGTACACCACACTGGCAACAGCGGTATCAGGCAGTAGCTGCGGGATGGCAGTAGGGCAGTCGGCTGTGAGCGGGAGCTCCAGGGTGGAGGCACTGGCGGTTGGACGTGTTGCTGGACAGCATACATGCTGGTGCTGCAGGGCTGGCATTGGCCTGCTGGCTGGGCCGGAACGTAGGTGCCAGCCCCGCGCCAGCATGTACGGCGTCCAGCAACATGTCCAGCTGCCACCGTCGGTGCCTCCGCCCTGGAGCTACCACTCGCAGCTGACCGCGCTGCCATCGCGCCGTGGCTACTGCCCAATGCCGCTGTTGCCGGTGTGGTGTACGAGAGAGAAAGAGAGAGATAGCAAGAAAGAGAGAGAGAGAGAGAAAGAGAGAGCAAGACAGAGAGAGAACAAGAGAGGGGGGGGGAGAGAGAAAGAAAGCAAGAGAGAGAGAAAGAAAGCGAGAGAGAGAGAAAGAAAGCAAGAGAGAAAAAGAGAGTGAGAGAGAAAGAGTGAGAGAGAGGAAGCAATAGAAAAAAAGCAATAGAGAGAGAGAAAAAAGGACAAGAAGGGAGAGAGAGAGGGATGACAGCAAAAAGGGGAGAAAAAAAGAGAAATTAGAAAATGATTGAGGCAGAGAATGAGAGGAAAGAGAGAGAGACAAGAGAGAGGAGTGACACATGATTTAAAGCATATACTGTAATAAAAAGCAACCAATAAATAAGAGAGAAAACTCCCCCAGCCCTCACCTGTTTTTGGAAATGGTTCAAGAGTGTATATATACACACACACACACACATACACGCACAAGTGGGGGAGGAGACAGGGATGGAAAAAGAGAGGATGTCTTAGAGCAGTGTTTTTCAACCAGTGTGCCACGAGACATGGTCAGGTGTGCCGCGAACAAGGAAGCTCAGGTTCCGGTCTCACAACTTTTTGCTGAGGGCGCGAAGAGCAAAAAGTTACGAGACCGGAAGCTGAGCTTCCTTCTTCACGCCTTCCAAGTTTTCTGGCAGCTGCAGCGCCCTGCCCAGATGGAACTTCCCTGGCGGCGGTGGCAGGTGAGCTTTGGGGCCCAGCGGGAGGGCGCCGGCAGCGGGAATGGGAGGGCGCTGGCATCAGTGGCACCGGGTAGTAGCCGTGGGGCGGCTGCTGTGAGTGGTCGTCAACTGCATACACCACGCCGGCAACAGCGGCATCGGGCAGTAGCCGTGATGCGGCGGCAAGGAAGTCGGGAGGTTGATGGTGTGCCCCAGGATTTTGTAAATGTAAAAAATGTGCCGCGGCTCACAAAAGGTTGAAAATCACTGACATAGGAGATATAGGAGAGCAATAGG
Source organism: Erythrolamprus reginae (assembly GCF_031021105.1). NCBI lineage: Eukaryota > Metazoa > Chordata > Lepidosauria > Squamata > Dipsadidae > Erythrolamprus > Erythrolamprus reginae. The sequence goes on along the minus strand of NW_027248528.1, from coordinate 653,032 downwards.
ACAGGGGACGGGAAGCATGCTAGTGCACTTATGCACACCCCTTACTGACCTCTTAGGAATCTGGAGAGGTCAAGTGTGGATAGTCTAAGGGTAAAATGTTGGGGGTTAGGGGAAGATACTACAGAGTCCGGTAATGAGTTTCACGCTTCGACAACTCGATTACTAAAGTCGTATTTTTTACAGTCCAATTTGGAGCTTGTATCTGTTGTGTGCTCTTGTGTTGTGGTGGTTGGAGCTGAAGTAGTCGTTGACAGGCAGGATGTTGCAGCATATGATCTTGTAGGCAATACTTATATCATGTTTAAGGCGTCGTAGTTGTAAGCTTTCTAGACCCAGGATAGTGAGTCTAGTTTCGCAGGGTATTCTATTCCTTCCACGTGAATGTTATAAAAGGATCATTACAGAGAGGGCTGTAAAGCGGCATATAAGTCTAAACCCTGTTGCTCGTGTTTTGCCCATGTGGTCCATGAGAAAGCAAATACTACTGTTCATGTTTAACTAAATATATAATATACTGCTCAAAAAAAAATAAAAGGAACACTCAAATAACACATCCTAGATCTGAATGAATGAAATATTCTCACTGAATACTTTGTTCTGTACAAAGTTGAATGTGCACAACAGCATGTGAAATTGATTGTCAATCAGTGATGCTTCCTAAGTGGACAGTTTGATTTCACAGAAGTTTGATTTACTTGGAGTTATTGTGTTGTTTAAGTAGAGTATTCCCTAATTTTTTGAGCAGTGTATTTTGGTGTTTCTCAACCTCAAGCATCTCCTACAAGCTATTATCCACTTTGTGATCCACTGAGTTGCTAACTCTTGGAGTTAAGGCAACCAGGTTGAAAGGAGTACAGGTAGTCCTCGATTCACCACCACAATTGAACTCAACATTTTTGTTGCTAAGCGACAAAGTTGTTAAAAATGTTTTTCTTCCTTGTTCCTTTTCCTTCCTTGGCACAGTTGTTAAGTGAATCTATGCAGTTTTTATGTTACCCTGTTTCCCCGAAAATAAGTCACCCCCGAAAGTAAGACATGGGAGAGGTTTCGTAGAATTGCCTCATATAAGGCATCCCCTGAAAGTAAGACGTAGGAGATGTTTCATTTCGCAGTATTCCTGAACAGAACATATATAACACTACTGTCCATAAATTGCATCGCAAAACACTGCATCAATCAGATTTAAAACACATCCAATACACATCCAACATGCAGCTGTGTGTTTGGATGCGTTTTTGCTGCAGCAGGATGCAGGATACAATTCATTGAAAAAAAATAAGACATCCCCTGAAAATAAGACGTAGTACATCTTTGGGAGCAAAAATTAATATAAGACGCTGTCTTATATTAGGTTCAGGAGGGAAGTGTTTTTAATAGGAAAGTGAACACAAGAACAAGGGGACACAATCTGAAGTAAGTTGGGGGAAAGATCAAAAGCAACGTGAGAAAACATTATTTCACTGAAAGAGTAGTAGATGCTTGGAACAAACATCCAGCAGATGTGGTTGGTAAATCCACAGTAACTCAATTTAAACATGCCTGGGATAAACATATATCCATCCTAAGATAAAACACAGGAAATAGTATAAGGGCAGACTAGATGGACCATGAGGTCTTTTTCTGCCGTCAGTCTTCTATGTTTCTATGTTTCTTATTTTCGAGAAAACACGGTAGTAACACAGCTGTTAAGTGAATCTGGCTTCCCCATCGATTATGCTTGTCAGAACACCACAAAAGATGATCACATGACCCAGGGACACTATAACTTATAAATGTGAGCCGGTTGTCTGAATTTTGATCATGTGATCATGGAGATACTGCAACAGTTGTAAATGTGAAGCACAGTCATTGGTCACTTTTTTCAGTGCTGTTTTAACTTTGAATGGCCACTAAACAAATGGTTGAAAGTTAAGGACTATCTGTAGCAGATTCTTCCTGACATGAATAATTATGTCACACTTCTATTTCCTAGAAGTCTTGGAGATGTGTTAAAAGTCCCTACTCTATTTCCTTAACCATTTTATAGTGTTACGCTACAAAAATTCAGATATTTTAATGTTATTGTTTAGATATTTAAATTTTAATGCCTGTAATGTGTACAGATTTTAATAATGTCTCATTTTAAAACACCTGCGAATTATTATTATTATTCTTAGAGTACTTTAAGTGACCTGGAGATTTATTTAATATACTATTTTCTTACTTACACGAAGCCTTTTTAAATAAATTCTCAGGAGCAAGAATGTTTCCAAGAAGAACTGAGAAAAGCACAAAGAAAACTCTTGAAAGTTTCACAAGATAAAAGGTAAGCTGATCTGATGAAGAAGGATAGAGGGCATGAGAAAGGAGGCAAACTAAATCACCAAGAGTTCAGTTAGAATTAGAATGGGGAGGCAGAAAGACAGAATTAGCACTTTCCTGCTTGAGTCTGGAGTCTTCGATCACCATGTGTCAGGCAGAAGTCTAGTCATTTTATTTTATCCAAATGCTTTTTGAATTTGCCCTTAAAGTGGCAGTTTAATTAATTAATTAATTTATTTATTATTTATTATTTAGATTTGTATGCCGCCCCTCTCCGAAGACTCGGGGCGGCTCACAACAAGATATAACAAATCATAAATAATTCAAATAACTTTAAAATATTTAAAGATTTAAAAGGAACCCCATATACTAACAGACACACACACAAGCATACCATGTATATACAGTAATTGAACAAGCCCGGGGGAGGTGTTTCAATTCCCCCATGCCTGACGGCAAAGGTGGGTTTTAAGGAGTTTACAGAAGGCAGGAAGAGTAGGGGCAGTTCTAATCTCTGGGGGGAGTTGGTTCCAGAGAGCCGGTGACGCCACAGAGAAGGCATTCGCTGGCTGGGGAATTCTGGGAGTTGAAGTCCAAATATCTTCAAGTTGCCAAGGTTGGGAAACACTGGAATAAACGGTGGTTCCACTTCAACCACCATACCATTCCTTTCACAGGTGTAGTGATTTGCTTAACAACTGTGGTAAAACAATGTAAAATTGGGTGTGAATCATATAACAATGATTGTTGTTTGCTATGGAAAATCTGGACCCAGTTTTGGCTGTAAATCAAGAATTACCTGCATCCCCTGTCAACAGCCTCTTTATCAAGAGCTGAAGCTGTGAATCTCAGCCTATGAGCCACTCAAGGTAGTCCTCGACTTACAACTACAATTGGGTCAACATATCTGTTATTAAGCGAAGCACTGATCCATCCCCTTGAGGTTCGATTACTGTAACGCTCTCTACATGGGGCTACCTTTGAAAAGTGTTCGGAAACTCCAGATCATGCAGAAAATGGCCGCGAGAGCCATCGTGGGGCTTCCCAGATTCGCCCACGTATCTTCAACACTCCGTGGCCTGCACTGGCTGCCGATCAGTTTCCGGTCACAATTCAAAGTGTTGGTCATGACCTTTAAAGCCCTACATGGCAGTGGACCAGAGTACCTCCAGAACCACCTGCTACCGCACGAATCCCAGCGGCCGATAAGGTCCCACAGAGTTGGCCTTCTTCGGGTCCCTTCGACTAAACAATGTCATTTGGTGGGCCCCAGGGAAAGAGCCTTCTTTGTGGCGGCCCCGGCCCTCTGGAACCAACTCCCCCCGGAGATTAGAATTGCCCCCACCCTCCTTGCCTTTCATAAACTACTATACTGCCAGGCATGGGGGATTTGAAACATCTTCCCCCAGGCTCATTATAATTTATGTGCTCTTTGGTTTTTTAATTATGATAGGGTTTTTACTTATTTTTAATATTAGATTTGTGCCATTATAACATTGTTTTTATCGTTGTTGTGAGCCGCCCCGAGTCTTCGGAGAGGGGTGGCATACAAATCTAATAAATTGAAATTGAATTGAATTGAAGTGAATTTTGCCCTATTTTCCAATCTTTTTCGCCCTGGTTGTTAAGTGAATTGCTGCAGTTGATAAGTTAGTGACCTGGATGTTAAGTGAATTCTGGCTTCCACATTGACTTTGCTTGGCAGAAGGTCACCTGATCCCAGGATTCTGGAATGGTTATAGATATAAAGCAGTTTTCGGTCATCTGAATTTTGATCATGTGACCATGGAGATGCTGCAATTGTCGTAAATATGAAAAATGGTCATAAGTTTCTCATTTTTCAGTGCAGTTGTGACTTTGAATGGTCACTAAACAAATTGTTGTAAGTTGAGGACTATCTATATGTGCAAAAATCTTTCTCTTGCCAAGGGACAATTGTAGTTCGATTCTGGATGCCTGCCCTGGATTAGACATTGGTTGCTGATCAGTTTCCGGTCACAATTCAAAGTGTTGGTCATCACCTATAAAGCCCTTCATGGCACCGGACCTGGGTATCTACGAGACCGCCTTCTGCCGCACGAATCCCAGCGACCGGTTAGGTCCCACAGAGTTGGCTTTCTCCGGGTCCCGTCAACTAAACAATGTCGTTTGACGGGACCCAGAGGAAGAGCCTTCTCTGTGGTGGCCCCGACTCTGGAACCAGCTCCCTCCGGAGATTAGAACTGCCCCCACCCTCCTTGCCTTTCGTAAACTCCTTAAAACCCACCTCTGTCGCCAAGCATGGGGGAACTGAAACATCTCCCCCTGCCTATGTAGTTTTCTGTGTATGATATGACTGTATGTATGTTTTTTATATATTGGGGTTTCTTGTTTTTTAGACTTTTTAAAATTGTTATTTTAGAGTTTAACTCTTAGATTTGTCATTATATATTGTTTTTATCATTGCTGTGAGCCGCCCCGAATCTACGGAGAGGGGCGGCATACAAATCTAATAAATAATAATAATAATAGAGGATGGCCCATTAAAATGGCAAACCTTTGGAGCCAGCTTAAGACCTCAGTCTCTTCCTAAATGATTAAAGATCAGGTCTGAGTCGCTGCTTTTTCCTACCTGTTTCCTTTTTCTAGCTTCCTGCTTGATCGCCTGCTCCAGTATGAGAATGTGGATGAAGACTCCTCAGGTAAAGTGAGCCTGACAACCTCCATTGGATGGCACTGCAAGAAAGAGGAGGATTTCTCTCCCTTTCTTTATAAAGCGGCTTAATAATATTAATTTGGCTGCTGTGAATATAACATAGAAACATAGAAGTCTGACGGCAGAAAAAGACCTCATGGTCCATCTAGTCTACCCTTATACTATTTTCTGTATTTTATCTTAGGATGCATATATGTTTATCCCAGGCATGTTTAAATTCAGTTACTGTGGATTTATCTACCACGTCTGCTGGAAGTTTGTTCCAAGGATCTACTACTCTTTCAGTAAAATAATATTTTCTCATGTTGCTTTTGATCTTTCCCCCAACTCACTTCAGATTGTGTCCCCTTGTTCTTGTGTTCACTTTCCTATTAAAAACTCTTCCCTCCTGAACCTTATTTAACCCTTTAACATATTTAAATGTTTCGATCATGTCTCCCCTTTTCCTTCTGTCCTCCAGACTATACAGATTGAGTTCATTAAGTCTTTCCTGATACATTTTATGCTTAACACCATCCACCATTCTTGAAAGTCTTTGGACCCGTTCAATTTTGTCAATATCTTTTTGTAGGTGAGGTCTCCACAACTAAACACAGTATTCCAAATGTGGTCTCACCAGCGCTCTATATAACAGGATCACAATCTCCCTCTTCCTTCTTGTTATGCCTCTAGCTATGCAGCCAAGCATCCTACTTGCTTTTCCTACTGCCTGACCACACTGCTCACCCATTTTGAGACTGTCAGAAATCACTACCCCTAAATCCTTCTCTTCTGAAGTTTTTACTAACACAGAACTGCCGATACAATACTCAGGTTGACGATTCCTTTCCCCCAAGTGCATTATTTTACATTTGGAAACATTAAACTGCAGTTTCCATTCCTTTGACCATTTATCTAGTAAGGCTAAATCATTTACCATATTACAGACGCCTCCAGGAATATCAACCCTATTGCACACTTAGAGTCATCGGCAAATAGGCAAACCTCCCTACCAAACCTTCCCCTATGTCATGCAATGTCAATGCAACATGCAATGTCAATGCAACATGCAACGGTTGTAAATACGAGGACCAGTTATAACTACTAGTTGTGCTGTTGTATATTTCAAATGGTTGTTGGACAAGACATCATTAAAAGGTGACCACCTGTATAAGCAAGCATACAAATTGGTATCCGTGGTTGAGATTTAATCCCGATCCTTTCCCTAAAATATGGACTACAACAGTCTTTCTCACCCGTAGCAACTTTAAGAGGAGTGGGCTTCAGTCAGTGAAGGGCTACCAAATTTTTTACTATCACACTGTGGGTGTGGCTTATGAGGATATCCTGCATTTTCTTTCAATATCTTTCAGTGCAAATTGGGTGCTCTGGGGTGGACTCCGTTTTTGCTACCCCACTCATAGTTCCCTCTAAGCTGAGCAGTGAGCAATCGCTCACTTAAAAATCATCATCAACTCAGAGTTTTCCAAACCTGCCCAGAAGCCGAGAGGGAAAGAGTGAACAAAAGACAGAAGAGTTTATACAGTGTGTGTAGGAGAAAGAGAGTGAAAGCAACTGCTCCCTAAGAGCCGCCAGTACATGGCCACTCCTTGGCTTACAGCCACAATTGAGCTTCAAAATGTACGTTATTAAGCAAGACATTATTGAGTTGGACCTGAGTTTACAACCTTTTTACCCTGGAGGTAAAGTGAATTCTTGTAGCTAAGTGAATCATGGAGTCATAAAGCAAATCTGGCTTTGATTGTCCGAAGCCTGTTGGAAGGTTACCAAGGTCACATGGCTGTGGTGCAGTGCAACTGCCATAAATACATGCCAGTTGCCAAAGGCCCGAATTTTTGTCATGACCCACGGATATGCTGCAGCAGTTGTAAGGGTGGTCATCATAGTTCCCTCTAAGCTGAGCAGTGAGCAATCGCTCACTTAAAAATCATCATCAACTCAGAGTTTTCCAAACCTGCCCAGAAGCCGAGAGGGAACGAGTGAGAGGGAAGGAGAGAGAGAGGAAGAGAGAGAAACAGATAGAAAAAAGAGAGGAAGGAAAAGAGAAAGACAAAGAATGGGAGTAAGGAAGAGAGAAAGAAAATCAAAATCTAGTTTGAAACTAGCTCAACTATTTAAATGGCGTTTTGATATTGATAGAGTTGCCCTATTATGAGCTCACTGTTATAGACACACAGTACAGTATTTTATTTTGAAATTCTCTGAGGCAAAACAGGGTGGGTTTTTTGTTTGTTTGTTTGTTTGTTTGTTTATTTATTTATTTATTATTTCTGTGCCGCCCAGTCCTGAAGGGACTGCCGCTCAGACACTATACTTTTCCGCCTCCCCCCCAAAAAAAAAATTAGAGGGAACACTGACCCCACTGCGTCCCCCCCCCCCCCCGTCGGGCAATAGCCCACCCCTAGCTTCAGTTCTGGGACTTGAAGTTCACTCCCCTTAAAGTTGCTAAGATTGACAAACCCTGGACCACAACTTCCAAAATTACCAGCCCAACTTACTGGGACAAACTAAATTCTAGCCTAGGAGAGTATGTTGAAGCTGCTACCTCTCTTCACACAGAAAGAAATTTATTTATGTACATACATGAACCATCTTGTTGTTAATTTTTCTGGCTCCTTTCCCCCTCCTTTGAGTTGGCCTAAGTGGTCCCTCTTTTACAGTTCTTCTGCACATAGCATCTTTTTATATTGGTGCTTGTAAAAATTAAGATTTAATTGCGGTATTCCTTGAGGACTCGGCTGCTGATTACTTGTTAATATTTGATTCCTCCAGGACATGTTATTCTTAAGCACTTTTATTTCTCTATTATATCTTATATTTGGCTGACATTAGCTTTTTATTTTAATAACCAATACCCGGGGGAGTTTTTAGCTGCCCAGTAAATCCTCCCTATTATACTAATTTATCTACTTTTTTCCTTGCTGCTCAGTCCCATTGGTGACTTTGAATAGATTGGATAAATGGCCCATGGCATTCTTTATTTGAAAGCTGTCTCTGTAAAGATGAATGGCTAGAAATTGAATGTTGACGTTGTTCTGGAGACATCTTCATTTTGTTGCAAATGGATATGTTGCGGTGTCTCCGATCACTTAGGAGAGCAAGCTTGCTGGCAAAAAGTGAGATGTAAATAAATTAGATGATGACTTGTTCCAAGACATACTCTGACTGTTCAGAATGATGCACATTAGAAGTGTAACTAAATGCAGATTTCGGTATCTGAGAATTCAGGTAGCGTCACGGTATATGTACGATGGTATATAGTTCACCAAGCATGGTTTATAGAAGTGTTTGCTTCTCAGGATAGTTTTCATAGCCAAGCTGAGAAAAAGTGGGTTTCTATGCATTGCATTGGTATCCTTCAGTCTCGAAAGACCATGGTATCATGTTCTGGATACCATGATTTGTATGCAAAGGGAGCTATTTGTAGTGTCTGAAAAGGGAATCAGTGCTGTTGGGGCTTGGATGGGTGTCAACAAACTCAAACGCAACCCAGACAAGATGGAGTGGCTGTGGGTCTTGCCTCCCAAGGACAATTCCATCTGTCCGTCCATTACCTTGGGGGGAGAATCATTGACCCCCGCAGAGAGGGTTCGCAACTTGGGCATCCTCCTCGATCCCCAGCTCACATTAGAGAAACACCTTTCAGCTGTGGTGAGGGGGGCGTTCGCCCAGGTTCGCCTGGTGCACCAGTTGCAACCCTATTTGGACCGGGGGGTCACTGCTCACAGTCACTCATGCCCTCATCACCTCGAGGCTCGACTACTGTAACGCTCTCTACATGGGGCTACCTTTGAAAAGTGTTCGGAAACTTCAGATCGTGCAGAATGCAGCTGCGAGAGCAATCATGGGCTTTCCCAAATATGTCCATGTTACACCAACACTCCGCAGTCTGCATTGGTTGCCGATCAGTTTCCGGTCACAATTCAAAGTGTTGGTTATGACCTATAAAGCCCTTCATGGCACCGGACCAGATTATCTCAGGGACTGCCTTCTGCTGCACGAATCCCAGCGACCAGCCAGGTCCCACAGAGTGGTTCTTCTCCGGGTCCCGACAACCAAACAATGTCGCTTGGCGGGACCCAGAGGAAGACCCTTCTCTGTGGCGGCCCCGGCCTTCTGGAACCAACTCCCCCCAGAGATTAGAATTGCCCCCACCCTCCTTGCCTTTCAAAAGTTGCTTAAAACCCACCTCTGCCGCCAGGCATGGGGGAACTGAGATATACTTTCCCCCTAGGCCTTTACAATTTTATGCATGGTATGTCTGTATGTATGATTGGTTTTTATATAATGGGTTTTTAACTGTTTTTAGTATTGGTTTTTGTTATATACTGTTTTATTGCTGTTGTTAGCTGCCCTGAGTCTGCAGAGAGGGGCGGCATACAAATCCAATAAATAGATAGATAGATAGATAGATAGATAGATAGATAGATAGATAGATAGTATCTGAAAAAGGAATCAATACAATATAGTTGGTCCTTAGTGGCTGTTCAAAGTTATAACAGCATTTACTACTTCTAGTCCTCGCTGTTAAAACTGGCACAGTATTCCCTATGGTCACCTGATCAAAATTTGATTGCTCGGCATCTGACATGTATGCACAATAGTTGCAATGTTTGAATCAAATAAATCGAATGAATGAATGAATGTCCCAGGTTTGTAAGTGTTGGCTTGTCTTGATTAGCTAAGCTATGAAACCTTCGACCGAGCAGAGAATTTTAACAGAGTGTGGATGTGTGATAAAGCCAAGACACAGACTTAGTTAAATAAGTATTATTTACATATAAACAAAATATAAACAATACAGAATACAGAATAATACGCACTGAGCAATTACAAGATTAGCACAAAGCAAAACACAATATAGATAACAAGCACGAAGCTAAAATACAATATAGATAAAGCACGAAGCTAATACAAGCACAAAGCTAATACAAGCACAACTCCCCGTCTCAGGCAAAAGTAAAGTAAAGGAAATGAGCTAAATAATGAGCTTTTATAGTTTCAATGAGGAAGTGACGAAACAGCCTGGAAGATTAACTCTTCAATTACAAGTTAACCCTTTAAGTGCACATTAACTCTTTAAGTACAAGTTTGGTACAGTTTACAATATGCAGTTTACAATGGCAAACCCTAACACACATGTACTCCTGTACTAACAGTATGCTTCCCAGATGGCCAGGTTTGTTTAAAGACTACACGATTCATTTAACAGCAGCAGAGATTCTCTTAACAACTGTGACAAAAGTTATAAAATCGGGTGCAGCTCATTTGCTTAAGAATGCAAAATCCTGGCTTCAGTTGTGGTTGTAAATCAATTGCATTTTGACCTTGAATCCAGAAAATCTGAGAGCTGGATGAGATCACCTAACCAACAACACCAAGAAATGACGCAAATGCACACGGCAGCATTAGGTGAGGCCAGTAATTCTCTGAAAGGAGGAGGTGGAATGACTTTGTCTGGTTTTATTTTTCCGGGATCAGATTCAGAAGCAACAGCCTCTTCAGACAACAGTGATGGAGAGATGCCGAAAGGGACGGAGACTCAGTCCCTCAAGAGGTGAGTATGTGGTGGGATTCGGGAGATGCAAAAACACAAGGCAGTAGACGACTAATTGTGGCTAATGAGGTTGTTCTCTTTAGCAGAGAAAAGAGGTAGGATTCTTGGACATTTTCAACGCACATCTGCAGTGAATTTCATGAAACAATGTTCTAATGGTGGGTGAAGGAAATGGTGGGTCTTGGAAGTTGAAATCTGCTGATTTTCAAGTTGCCAAAGTTGAGAAAAACTGGGCTAGACAAGATAACCTCTATTGTCTCACATATATAAATATGCATACATACATACATACATACATACATACATACATACATACATACATACTGTACATACTGTATATGTACACTGCTCAAAAAATAAAGGGAAAACTTAAACAACACAATATAAATTCAAGTAAATCAAAACTTCTGTGAAATCAAACTGTCCACTTAGGAAGCAACACTGATTGACAGTCGATTTCACATGCTGTTGTGCACATTCAACTTTGTGCAGAGTAAAGTATTCAATGAGAATACAGTGATACCTCGTCATACAAACCCTGCTGCAGCTACGCTGTCTGCCTGAAGAAACACAAAATTTACACATGTGTTCATGACAATTCAAATAATGTCTATCTAAAATTTCGCATTTGTACCCTTACTGTAGGCTGAGAAAAAAAAAGTGGTGCATTATCTTCTGGGCGGTCCTCGTACATACACACATACATACGTACATACATAGTTATATAGTTATATATACACACATATATATATGATGGTCTTGGCATATTCCGGTTTCTTCCCGTGTAGGATTTGGAAATTTCTGGCGACGTTTCGACGAGGTTCCACTCGTCATCTTCAGGCTGGTGTTTCTATCCTTGTTCTAGGGCGAACACAGCGAGACCTGAGCTGCCTTCCTTCTATAAATACTGGTGGCTGGGTGTGGTTGACGAGTGGGGCCTCGTCGAAATGTCGCCAGAAATTTCCAAATCCTACACGGGAAGAAACCCGAATATACCAAGACCATCATACCTGTACCTGTGAAAATCTACGAAAACATATATATATAGTTAAATATACATATATATGTATGTGTGTGCGTGTGTGTGCGCATATATAAACATACATGGGCCGAGAGGCAAAAAGGAAGCTGTGATGCTCCTTCAATATACCAGGGCGATTCGACAGAAAAAACAGATAACCCTTCCCTGGTACAGAGCTGAAGGGATTAGATACTGTAGCCTAGAGGTTAATTCTCTGACTTACAAGGCAAAGGTTGCAAGTTCAAATTCCATTGAGGGTATGGCTAGCACACCATTTTGAATACATTAGTGGAAAAAAGACTCTTGAGAGTTCACAAACTTAATACCATATGGAACAAAGCTGTGACTGAATCTACATGTTTGTCCTGCTTCATGGGTCATTCCCATGTATACAAGTCAGTCTGTTTCTACGGAGCACAATTTTTGGCAGCTCTCCATCCGTGGCCTGCACTGGCTGCCAATCGGTTTCCGGTCACAATTCAAAGTGTTGGTAATGACCTTTAAAGCCCTACATGGCATTGGGCCAGAATACATCTGGAACCGCCTTCTACCGCATGAATCCCAGCAGCAGATAAGGTCCCACAGAGTTGGCCTTCTCCATGTCCAGTCGACCAAACAATGTCGTTTGGCGGGCCCCAGGGGAAGAGCCTTCCCTGTGGCGGCCCCGGCCCTCTGGAATCAACTCCCCCCAGAGATTAGAACGGCCCCCACCCTCCTTGTCTTTTGCAAATTACTCAAGACTCACCTTTGTCGCCAGGCATGGGGGAGTTAGGATATTCCTTCCCCTAGGCCATTTCAAGTTATGTATGGTATGTTTGTGTGTATGTTTGGTTTTTATAATAAGGGTTTTTAGTTATTTTATTAAATTGGATTGTTACATGTTGTTTTTTATCATTGTTGTTAGCCGCCCTCAGTCTGTGGATAGGGGCGGCATACAAATCCAATTAATAATAATAATAATAATAATAATAATAATAATAATAATAATAATAATAATGACATCTCTTTCTGCTCACAGAAAACACAGCCCCCAGCTTGGCAGTGCCTCATCACCGTCCTCCTCAGGTCTTTCTCTGCAGCCAACATCTGGCTTTGGGCTTCCTGCTTCAGGGACATCATCGCCCTACTTAGCCTCAGTGAGTAATCCTGCCTCCATCCGGGTAATAAAGCTGAGTAATTAGTTATCCAAAATGGTTCCCATTGACTTTGCTTGTCAGGAGGTCACAAAAGGTGATCACGTGACCCCGGGACACCACAGCCATCATAAGTACATGCCAGTTTCCCAGCTTCTGAATTTTGATCACATGACCATGGGGATGTTGCAACGGCCATAAGGGTGAAAGTTTAGCCTCAGTGAGTAATTCTGCCTCCATCTGGGTAATAAAGCCGAGTAGATAGTTGTCCAAAATGGACCCCAAAGCTGGGAAAAGATTTAACAGAAATTGATGGTTCCCCAGTTTGATTTCCTTCAGGTGTGTTGGGATCAGATCTCTTCTTGGTTTGGCTCTGTTGGTTTGAAACGTTGAAAGTTGTAATCTATTACAGGTAGTCCTCAATTTACAACCCAAATTGAGCCGCAAATTTCCATTGCTAAGCGACACCAAATTTCTGCTGCTTTCTTTTTTACAGCTGTTAAATGAATCATTGGAGTTGTTAAGACAGTAAGAGTTATTAAGTGAATCCGGTTTCCCCATTAACTTTGTTTGTCAGAAAGTTGCAAAATGTGATCACATGACCCTGGGACACCACAACCGTCATAAATACATGTCAGTTTCCCAGCTTCTAAATTTTGATCACATGACCATGGGGACGCTGCGACAGTGTGAAAACATACAAATGTAATTAATAAATAAAATAAATAATAGTGTGAAAATAGCAGTCACTTTTTTCAATGCTGTTGTAACTTTGAATAGTAATTCAAGGACTACCTGTACAAGAAAATAAGTCAGAAAACCTTGGTTTTCAGTGATTATGTAGACCAGTGTTTCCTAACCTTGGCAACTTGAAGATATTTGGACTTCAACTCCCAGAATTCCCCAGCCAGCAAATGCTGGCTGGGGAATTCTGGGAGTTGAAGTCCAGATATCTTCAAGTTGCCAAGGTTGGGAAACACTGATGTAGACAACTTTCAACCAAATTACCTCAGGAATAAGAGAGAATAGCCTGGAATCAGGTAGCAAGGAGAATTCTAAGCCATTATTTACCTCAGTTTTTCTCAACTGAGATACAAATTTGAAATAAAGGGGTTTTTTTGTGAGTGTGTGTGTGCAATGCTCTCAGCATTGTTGTGTTGGAGTGGAACTACTGACTGCTGCTAAAAAACCCCAGACCTAAACACTGCACACCCAATAGTCATTGACCTCACCAGATTCCTAAGAGGTCAATAAGGGGCGTGCATAAGTGCACTAGTATGCCTTCCGTCCCCTGTCTTGTTGTCTCTCCTTTATCTCCTATATCTTTTCTTCGATTCCTATATCCTTTTTCTATTCTTTCATTGATAAATTTTATTCCTATATCGCTTCTATTCTTTCTCTGACATATTTTACTACAAGCATATCCTCTCTAACCTTCATTATGTATGAGACAAAATAAATAAATAAATAAAAATGTCCCCAAAGGGCATCTTAACATAAAAATTGACTGAATGCTTGAGTTTGCCCAATCAGCTTCTTTCCCCTAGTTATTTCATTAATTCCTGTTTTGATTTGCACAAATAATTGAAATGGGGAAAATTCCAAAATGGGTTGAGTGCACAAATAGTTCTGTAAGCCAGAAGCCCATCTCCCACAACCACAATTAGCATATTTTACGACTACGAGTGCTGGTACTCTTATTAGTTCTACTTGTCCTGTTAACCCAACTAATATTTATATCACAAGGCTTTGGCTTCATCTCATTTTTTCCTCTCTAACTTGGTTTCCATGTCACTTCCATTTCACCTTATTATTTCCAAGCGCTTAGCGCTGAACATGGGCATTATAATTAGGCCTCCATTTAACTTAGTCAATAATTGGATGGCTGGAAGAACATGGCACATGATTCTAATATGTTTGGATGTAAATTGCTTTTTAAAAAATGCCTAAATGAAGAGCTGTAAGTCATTTCTGCATCCCTGGTTCACTTCCCAAGCATTGGAAAGATTTAAATGTTGCACTTTTTTGGACTGAGGGCATTTCATGTTTGTGCTGTATCAGATCATCTGGAAGCTGCATGGAGACATCTAAGCTTAAATGGGAAGAATGACACAATGATGATTTTTTTCTTACACAAAAGAACCTGAGATATGTTGCGGTGTTTCAATCCTACTCTTACCTGGTTTTTCAAATTTGGCAACCTTGTCATGCTGGCAGGGGAATTTTGGGAGTTTGAAGTCCACACAATTTTTGCAGCGTCAGGAATTCTGGGAATTGAAATCCCTGCAATTTAAGTTGAAAAACACTGTTTTGCAATAAGGGATGTGATTTAACTGTGCTACACAAGGAAAAAGGGCCTCTGGTTCCCAGCAATTTGCCAAACAGCAAACAGCATAGATGATACACACTTCTTGCTGCGTATTTCTGTGCATGTGTGCCTGAGCCATAGAAATTGCAAAGAATTGAAGCAATGTACATTATGGCAGTATACTAATGCCAGAAAGTTTTCTTAAATGTAGTCACACTAACTCCTCTCAATTATTTAAATAGATCTGCTCCAAACATGATTTAACTCAGGTGCTTTATTTTAATACTAAGCATGACATTGTTACATTTCACACTGTGTACGGAGCTGCTAAAATTGATGCGGCTTTCTGGAAGTATACATTACATTATTCTCTATTATTTAAAAGAAGATACAATAGCATTGGGCCTTTTCAGGTTGAGCATTTATTTTAAAGAGCCTCGTCATTTTGTTAAATTGTCTAGGACAACAATAAAGCAGTCCTTAAAACATAAGTCTAATAATTTGAACAGTCAACAGACATTTATAGTTATTTACTTACCTCCTTGCATCCAGTTCAGCAGAAAATAAAAATCTGCCCATCTCTCAGCAATAGTTTCAATTTTAGTTAAGCACGTGGCAAATCAGCTGAGGGTTGGGAAGCTGATAATGAGTTGCTTGGCTTAACAGGCTCTTCCCTGTTTGCTGCAAGGAGGTAAGTTGCTGGGAGGCAGAGGCCAAAAGGTGCAGGTGGCTGGCTGGCTGGCTGGGGCTACATTCAGTGTATAAGGCGCACCCAGGTTTTCACCCTCTTTTGGGTGTGTGTAAAAAGGTGTGTCTTATATTTCAAAAAATATGGTATATTTCTTAGAAGATAACATAAGAACATAAGAAGAGCCATGCTGAATCAGGCCAAAGCCCATCGAGTCCAGCATTCTTTTTAAAAAAATCTTTATTAATTATTAACATTAAAAAGAAGACAAAACAAGTACAGAACAAAAACTAAAGTCAAAAACAAAACATACAAACATAAATTAGCCAACCTACTTGTTGGCATTGCAACTACAGTGTTCCCTCGATTTTCGTGGGTTCAAACTTCGCGAAAAGTCTATACCACGGTTTTTCAAAAATATTAATGAAAAAATACTTTGCGGGTTTTTTCCCTATACAGTGATCCCTCGATCATCGCGAGGGTTCCGTTCCAGGACCCCTCGCGATGATCGATTTTTCGCGAAGTAGCGGTGCGGAAGTAAAAACACCATCTGCGCATGCGCAGATGGTGTTTTTACTTCCACCGCCGCCCGCCCTTCGCCCGCCATTGCCAGCTCCGCTTCCCAGCTGAGAAGCGGAGCGGGGGGTGTCCCGAAGCGCGCGCACGCTTGCGGACACCCTAGCTCCGCTTCTCAGCTGGGAAGCAGAGCTGGGGTATCCCCGCGCTCGCGCTCGCCGTCCGCCATTGCCAGCTCCGCTTCCCAGCTGAGAAGCGGAGCTGGGGGTGTCCCGAAGCGCGCGCGCGCTTGCGGACACCCTAGCTCCGCTTCTCAGCTGGGAAGCAGAGCTGGGGTATCCCCGCGCTCGCGCGCGCCGTCCGCCATTGCCAGCTCCGCTTCCCAGCTGAGAAGCGGAGCTGGGGGTGTCCCGAAGCACGCGCACGCTTGCGGACACCCTAGCTCCGCTTCTCAGCTGAGAAGCAGAGCTGGGGTATCCCCGCGCTCGCGCGCGCCGCCCACCATTGCCAGCTCCGCTTCCCAGCTGAGAAGCGGAGCTGGGGGTGTCCCGAAGCGCGCGCGCGCCGCCCGCCCGCCCACATCGTTGCTGGGGCCGCTTCCCAGCTGGGAAGCGGAGCAGGGGTTTCCCGCGCGCGTGCCGCCCGCCCGCCCCGTTGCTCGCACCGCCGCTGTCTTACCGGGGCAAGTGGGGGAAGACCCAGGGAAGCCTCTGCCCGGCGGGGAAACTCCACCATCTACGCATGCGTGGAAGGGCACGCATGCGCAGATGGTGGAGTTTACTTCCGGGTTGAAAACTCGCGATATAGCGTTTCGCAATACTCGAGATCGCGAAACTCGAGGGATCACTGTACCACGGTTTTTCTGCCCGATGACATCGTGTCATTGCCAAACTTTTGTCTGCCTTTAATAATTTTTTTAAAAATAAACTTTAATAAATAAATATGGTGAGTAATAATCTAAATGGTTTCTAAGGAATGAGAAATTGCAATTTAGGGGTTGAAAGTGTTAAGGGAAGGCTTGTGATACAGTTCATAGACAAAAATAGTGTATTTACTTCTGCATCTCTACTTCGCGGAAATTCGACTTTCGCGGGCGGTCTCGGAACGCATTCCCCGCGAAAATCGAGGGAACACTGTACAGCTTTCTAACTATTATTTTCTATATTCATTTATAAGAATCTTGGCCGTGTTAATTTCATACTTATGTCCAATATTTAAAAAAAGGAATAATAAAGAGTAACAATATTGCTAAAGAATAATATATTTGACTCTAATATGAATATTTAAAATTTTAAGTATTTTTTTTGGTTAACCCAATTGTGCCATCTATTCCAAGTCTGGTAGAATTCTGTGTTGTGTATGCTTGGAATTATTAGGCAAAAAATATCAAAAGAGGATAAATACCTAATAATACATATAATTACTGCGGCCAGAATTACCTTTGCGCAAACTTGGAAATCAAGTAATATCCCATCAACTTTAAACATAATAAATAAAATTTATGAAATCACTGAGATGAACAAAATGACAATGGAAATTCAACAAAAAGACAACATAGAATTCTGCAAGTCCAGCATTCTGTGTCACACAGTGGCCCACCAATTGGACATGGGGATCTTGAGCAGAAAGAGAAGGCAAAACTTTCCCTTTCCCTTGACCCCCAACAAATGGTACTCAAGGGAATCCTGCCTGCCTCAACCAACATAGAGGCGGCACTTGGACATCCGCTTTCCAAACTCCTTGCTGTGTCTCAAATGCAATTCTTCCACTGTAGGCCAGCCTGAGTTAGATCAAGGCCAATATTTGTTTGTATTTTCACAAACTGGGCCAAAATATGATTTGCCCATTTATAGACCTTAGTAATAATTTTGTTTCATCCTGGCCCAAAGGAATAGATTCTTTTTAAAAATGGAGCTGTTTGGACTTTCTTTAATTCTCTGCACTTGATCAAATCTGTGCAACAAAGGCTTTGATGGATTTATGATGTTAATAATTCAGCCTGGATCTCTTCCAAGGATCTATTTCGGATTAGCCCCTTCACCTTCCTTAACCAGATTAGAATC
This sequence comes from Erythrolamprus reginae, assembly GCF_031021105.1. Classification (NCBI taxonomy): domain Eukaryota; kingdom Metazoa; phylum Chordata; class Lepidosauria; order Squamata; family Dipsadidae; genus Erythrolamprus; species Erythrolamprus reginae. Next base: position 634,750 of record NW_027248528.1, on the reverse strand, counting down.
CTTAAATGTAGAAGGGCATTTAATCTCCCTTGCACAATTGAAAGTCCACCCTGAATGGTCCTAGGTGAATACAAGGGCATCTCTTTTAAATTAAAAATTTGCCCATGCACGAAGGGGATCTTTGAAGCCATGAAATATGTCCTCTTATATCCCCTATTCTGATAACCTCACATCTCAGCAATTTTCCTGGTCATTCTGACTGGTTGTATTTACATTTTTAAAACTTTCAAATCCACGCAATTGTGCTAGGTTAAGTGTGGCTAATACATCCAGTTAATTTAACGATCTGCGTTGACCCCTATTCATGTAGCCTATTTTACATTGCTGAGGTTTTTGGACATTTTGGATATTGGACATTGACTTGAGATTGAGTCACTTCATCATCTTGCCTAGGGATCTGGAAGCCCTTTGTGGACCACACAGTATAAATTGGATGCAAACATGTAGAGAACGAGCATCTGACCAAGATGATGGTATTAATCAGTCTTGCGGGATATATTTATGGATGTATAACTCCTCAGTTAAAAAAAGATGACTCTGGAGAATTATTTCCACAAGTGATTAAAAAAGAGGGTATCAAAGAATCTAAGCATTTGCAAGCGTTTCCATACTGTTGAAGGGAAAAAAATAACTAACGAACCAGATTTGAGGTTTGTTTAGTGTTTGTTCTGTTTGTTTGAGTGATTCATTCATTTTATTCATTCCATTCATTCATACGTTCCATTCATTCATTCATTCATTCATTCATTCATTCATTCATTCATTCCCAAGTCTGGAACATCTTACTTTAAAAAGAGATAATATGATACTTAAAATTAGTGTTGAAATCTAAACAAAGAAAACTTTGAATAAGTGTATAAGGAATACAAAAACTAAAACACAGAAGGAATTTATAACACTTATGTGATATTATATAGCATCTGTGGCCCAGAAAATATTGGGTATAAATAACTTTTATAATTGGCTGGTAATAAATCGTCCATTGTACATGATCCATCAAAATCGTGACATATCAGTAAAATATTCATGAGTGTGAAGGAGGAAAAAAGATGGGTTGCCTCAGACTTGACACTATCCAAATGTCATCGTGCTCATCACCTACACCAACATCCATGTTGGCTGGTTGTGGGAAGAATGTTAACCCTCTGAAGGGGCCTAGTTGAACCGCCAGGAGATCAGTGAAGACAATGACTTGGCCTTCCCTAGTGTGATGTCCCCCAGATGTGTTCAGATCAGTTTTAATTCAATCCTCCCCAATTGGGGAGAATCACCTGCTCATCATTCATATTTTGATTTTTTTTTTATTCCACCTCTTCCCTCTCGCCATCCCTTTCCCACCCAGCTGAATTCACCCACTTATGCTCCCTTCCCCTCTGACTACTTGACACTGGGGCCAGAACCTGTTCCCCCCCAGCCTGACAGCAACGCCACTCGCTCTGCCCGGCGGCCAGCAAGGCCCCACACTCTCAAGGTACCTCAAGAAAGGCGGTGGGGGTGGATGGAGATGAGGGCTTTGTATATACAGTGGTACCTCTACCTAAGAATGCCTCTACTTACGAACTTTTCTAGATAAGAACTGGGTGTTTAAGATTATTTGGCTTCTTCTCAAGAACAGTTTTCCACTTACAAACCTGAGCCTCCGAAACTGTAACCGGAAAAGGCAGGGAGAAGCCTCTGTGGGGCCTCTCTAGGAATCTCCTGGGAGGAAACAGGGCTGGAAAAGGCGGGGAGAAGCCTCCGTGGGGCTTCTCTAGAAATCTCCTGTGAGGAAACACGGCTAGACAAGGCGGGGAGAAGCTTCTGTGGGGCCTCTCTTGGAATCTCCTGGGAGGAAACAGGACCGGAAAAGGTGGGGAGAAGCCTCCGAGGGGCCTCTCTAGGAATCTCCTGGGAGGAAACAGGGCTGGAAAAGGCGGGGAGAAGCCTTTGTGGGGCCTCTCTAGGAATCTTCTGGGAGAAAACACGGCTAGAAAAGGCAGGGAGAAGCTTCTGTGCGGCCTCTCTTGGAATCTCCTGGGAGGAAACAGGACCGGAAAAGGTGGGGAGAAGCCCCCGAGAGGCCTCTCTAGGAATCTCCTGTGAGGAAACACGGCTAGAAAAGGCGGGGAGAAGCTTCTGTGGGGCCTCTCTTGGAATCTCCTGGGAGGAAACAGGACCGGAAAAGGTGGGGAGAAGCCTCCGTGGGGCCCCTCTAGGAATCTCCTGGGAGGAAACGGCTGGAAAAGGCGGGGAGAAGCCTCCATGAGGCCTCTTTAGGAATCTCCTGGGAGGAAACAGCGCCTCCACCCTCCCTGTGGTTTCCCCAATCGCACACATTATTTGCTTTTACATTGATTCCTAGGGGAAAAATTTCACTTCTTACAAACTTTTCTACTTAAGAACCTGGTCACGGAACGAATTAAGTTCGTAAGCAGAGCTACCACTGTATACGCAGTCTTGCTTTAAGGGCATGCTGGATGTGGAATCTATAGCACTGGATTAAATTCACAACTGCATTCATACTTTGGATGGGCGGGGGTGAAATGACTGGGCAAGGTCGGATGTGTTCCAGCTTACTTGAAAACTTTATTTCTCGGAGAAGTTGCCCTTAGAGAGTGGGGTGAGCAAAAGCTATGAAAAGAGAGACGAGATGCTTCAAACCTCAAATTAACTTTGAACCCTGGTGCTGTTCGTGGCTCGAGGCTTCTATGAAACATTCTGTGAATAATATACTGCACGCCCACAGCAGATATTCACTCATCCAAACTTGTTTGATTCCCGTGCTTTGGGCTACACTCATAAAAAGTTTCAAGATGAAAGAGGAGCTGTTGCTGGGTTTCAGGGGTTTGTAAGACGTTCAAGCATTATGTTGTGGGAAAAGAATCTTACTGATTTATGGATTTTTTTTTTAACCGTGCCTTCCAGCTTCGTGACTGAGCTGACAAATACCAAGATACGTTTGTATAATAGGGTATATTAACACCTGCATTAAGTGGCCCATAGAGTAAGGCAGAGAATTCCGGGCGAAGCCAGGAGCTGCAGAGGTGCTGCTACTAGTAGTAACATGGTCACTCAGATTGTGGGGCGCACCCCTGTTCTGCCTGTTGGGGAGGATTTCTGGGGCATATCGCCCTAAGGTTATCCCTTAGCTGTTGAAAAACGGTGGGAGAATTATTTATTGGGTTTTCCTATGCCGCCCCTCTCCAAGGACTCACAACATATAACACACAGTGTACAATTACCTTGAATCCAATTAATTAAAATCTAAAAACCCCCAAAAGCATAAAAAACACTCATTCCATTCACTCAACATTGTTGGCATTGCGCAATCTTGGAGTGCCCTTGAGGGATAGGGTGAATCTCATGTGCTTTGTGGATTACTCAACCCTGTGTTTAAGCCAGAGGTCCCCCAAACTTTGCCAGCATAGCTGGCTGGGGAATTCTGGGAGTAGAAGTCCACAAGTCTTAAAGGTGCCACGTTTTGAGACTCCTGGCTTAAGCCATAAACCACGCTTAACCAATGCCAGTGGTTGGATTTGGACAAAGAACCAAAGTATCATTATGGGTCAGGATGATGTGAAAAGCCAGATTCTCCATTGGACTGTGAAAGAAAATGAGGAAGAGGAGGAAAGAAGGGAAGCCACAAAGCTCCAACACCCGTCTCAGTTTTTCTCTCTCTCTTCTCATCTGCAGCTCCCACTGCCCCCAGCTTCCCACTCGGACTGTTCCTCTGTCGTGGTGGGGTTACCTTTTCCTTCCCCTAGAGGGACCCCCAAGCTGCCACCCCCTACCATCCTCAGCACGGTGCCCCACCAGATGTTCAGTGACGCAGGGGAGGGAAGTGGCGAAGACCCCCTGGACGGTGATGATGAGCTGGTCATCGACATCCCCGAGTGACAGTGGCAAAGCCGGCGCGTCATTTGAAAGGACACAGACCTCTCCGTTGCGTGTGAGGGGGGACGGTGCCCCTCCCCTTTTATTGTATTATTTCTTTGTTTACAGACTCCGAGGGGGGGGGGAGAGGGCGGACATGCAAAACAGTCAATAAAGGGGATTCTGTTTTTGTATTAAAAGCATCCAGTTGCGATTTCTACACTCTTGTGTTCCTTCCCTTCCCTTCCCTGAAATCTTTCGCCTGTCAACAGTCCCTGACCCTGTTGTGTGATTTGACACACTGGTAAAGAAAAAATTTACTTGAAATAATTAGCATCTGTTGACGAGGTAGAGCTAAAAAGTCTCTCTTTTGCTGCAAAACAAAGTTTGGAAAAATTCAAGGAATTGGTTTTTAAAAAAATGCTTCAGATCTACAGGCGGTCCTCGACTTAACAACCATTCATATAGTGACCATTCAAAAGTGACAACGGCAGTGACTTTTTTTTAAACTTACAACTGGCCCTTCCACTTAAAGGCATCAGTCACATGACCAAAATTTGGGCACTTGGCAACTGGCAGGTATTTATGACAGTTTGTATCCCAGTCACGTGACCACTGTTTGCAACTTTCTTGGTTGGCTTCCGATGAGCAATTAATGACCACAGTGACTTGCTTTATGCCTGCAGCAAAAAAAGGTAAACTTGCTTAACAACTACTTCACTTAGTGACAGATGCTCTGGGTTGAATTGTGGTTGTAAATTGGGGACCACCCGTAGTCCAGGCAGGAAGAGAGAGCAGTAACGAGGAGTTTTCATACTGCACGTGTAAACACTGGACATCCATCACTTCTCTTCGCCCAACTGAAATGCAGTTTTAACCCTCAAAAAATGCTTGCGACAGCTGAGTTGAAAACATCCCATGTTTTGTAATTGCATTTTTTGTAATTGCATTTTTAGTTTATTTTACCAGATGGTTTCTCCACAAGTTGCTACTTGTTGCAGTGCTTCATTAGTTTTGCTACAGATATGTATATATATTTAATGCTGGTGGGAATATACAGTAAGAAAGAGTCCTGTATTAAAAATTGCAAGGGGAAAAAAATCTTTTTATCAGTTGAAAGAAGAAAATATTTCTCAGGCCCCATGGGTGAATCAACTTTTAAGAGAAATGAAAGCGCTCACTTTACTTGGCTGTGAAATAATTGTATATAAACACAGATGGAAGATACTACCTCTGTTTCAGCGTTGATTCACATCTTACAAAGCAAACAGATTTGTCACTCGAGGACTGTGTGTCTCTTGGTGAACAGCTAGGCTGTTCGGAGTGGAAGTGAGTAATTTTAATTGCGGGGGTCCAAGATATTTTGGAAACTCAAATGGTAACTCTCCCCCACCCTCCCGCTCACATAGTGATTAAAATAAAAATAAGCTAAATTGTAATTTCTGCATTTAACATTATTTTCTGCCTTTAATCACTAGCTTGGTTCCTTCTGATAGACCAGTTCAGCCTATTCGGGCAAAAAAGAAGGCAGAATCTGCTCTGTACATGCCTCAGGCCTCTCGACTCTTGCTAACTTTCGCAAACCCTTTCCCCGAACCAGGCTAGGACTGTCCCGAGCCTGTTCTGTAAACATATGGCCAACCTAGCCGTGTTACATTCTAAACGAGAAACATCTAAAAAGGCACAATTGCAAGCAATTCCAGAGAGAAAAGTAGCAGGTATTAGGGAGTCCTTAGGGAGTTGGGTGCCATACAAAATTGAATGGAATAAGATAGATAGTGAGAAAAGCAGGTGGCTGCGTGGAAAATAACATTGAAGAAATTATTGAACTTTTCAGGAAGTAACAATTATGGAAAGGCTCTAAGAACAATGGCAGATAGTCCAAAAATGTAAGTGTATCATGGAGGTTAGGGCAGGGGTTGGTAACCTTAAACACCCAAAGAGCCATAAATGTCCTAATCAGAACCTCCCCATTCAATTCTGGAACTGACCAGAAGTCTGGTTCCCCCACCAGAGAGTCTCTTCCTAATGCACTGTTCTTTTTCCTCTACCTCTCCTAACTGAAAGCCCTATGAATTGTGGAGCTTACTGGAAAACCCACCCCTTGCTATAGACTCTCCTCCGAACGCGCCCTGCTTTTCCCAACCCTAACTGGAAGCTCCTCTCAAAATTGTGGCACTGACCAGCGACAGGGAGCTGCAGCAGAGGGATGAAAGAGCCACATGCGGCTCCAAAGCCGTGGGTTGATGACCCTTGGACTAGGGAAAGAGAAATAAATATTGGGCGTGCTCCTTGGATCGGTTAGAATACCTGCCCAATCAGTTGGTCTGAAGCAAAGTTACAGAAAACATTTAAGTCGTACGAGTCCCATTCAAGATTGATAGAGAGGATGAGAACGTTTCTAGCTTGGTTCTGTGGGCTGGATGAATTGCCTGTTAAAGTAAAGGGGTTCTCTGAACTGTTTTGAGAAAACACGGAGGGTGATTGTGGTGTCTGGAGAGGAAAAAAAAAATGGGGTGGGGGTGGGGGGGGAACCGATTTGCTGGAACAATATCAGGAATTAACTAAAACATAATGAGCATCTCCAGGCCTCCTGAGGAGTGGCACATTGAAAGCAGCACGTCAAATTTGAGACTGATTCACACTAATCTTAATTATATTTCCCAGCTTACTACCTTAACGGCACTTGGGAATTCTGTGATTGGTCCCCTATTGTGTTTAGATTGGCAAACGTGTTCAGTGTGTGTGAGCTCCTGCTGTTTGGTGCATTCAAGGCTGGGGAACTTCAGAAATCTCCTGTAAAGCACAGACATGAGATATGATGCTGCCAATCCTCACCATGTTTATTCATGGCAATGATAAAGTGATAAAATGCTTAATAAACTTACAAGTCTTATAGAACTGCAGGGTTTTTTTTAGCTAAGTCTTCTGAATGATTACGAATAAAACTCAATGGAAAACTGCTCTGAAACTACGAATGTAAAATTCAAAGAGACTAATGATAGGAAACAAAAATGAAAAATAAAAATAAAGTGAGAATTATAAGTCATCGATCACTGATTAAGCTTGAGGTAGCACCTTAATGGGGGTGCAAGGCAAGGTCGTGTGAACTTCAAATGTGTGGGTAGACTTATACTTCAAACAAAACTGATTCTGTGTTTTTCCATGTGCTATTCCAAAGCTCTATCTCTATCCTCCTTTTAGACTTGACATTCTTGGCTTCTACCTTCCCAACTCTCAATGTGCCCAGAATCTTTTCAGATTCGAATAGCTCGCCAACGTGAAGGAAAAACAAGAGTGCTGAACTTAAAGCAAATAAAGAGGGCAGTGTTGTTTTCTCTGACCCTCTTTTAGAAACTATAGGATGGACAGAGTGAAAAACGATTGCTTGACACAGAAATAATAATAATAAAAAAATGAATGCATAGCTTGAGCCAGCATGCATCCGAAGAAGACAGCAACTTAATTAGAAGAACAGAGCCATATGGAAAATCAGTGCAGACGCTTATTCCTTTTTTTTTTTTATGGTGCAGAAATACTACAGTTAATTGCTTCTGACATTTCTAAGTTAAGAGGAACAAGAGCCCAAGTGGAAAAAAGAGAGAGCAATATAGGGGACTTTAAAATAAAATCACTTCGTCCTTTTGACCGGTTTGTTCTTTTTTGGAAAGGTTAAAAAAATATGTTTTGCAGCCAGCAATAATTTGTACAAAAGTAGAAGCATTTCACAACCACTCTTAGGTTACAAAGTGAGAGGAAAGAGCAGTAGGGGGAGAGAAAGACCAGAAGGACGGAGGGATTCTTTTATCGATTTCGCTCATCTGATGCTCGCTTAGGACACCTAACAATTCCAATAGCTGCCCATCGGATGCCTCCTCCTCCTCCTCGGCTCCCCAGCCCTTCTGCATCTGCCCCCAATCCCCCCTCCCCACGTGTGGCCTCCCATCTACAGTAAGTGCCTCCCTAGAGCATAGCATAAATGGTCCCCCACGACAAGTAGTTTTGAAACGTGCAGACATCCTCGTGCAAAAGAGGGGCCTCTGGGTGCTGGGCCCCTCCAGTTGTTTTTTTTTTGGCAGGCAGGCAAGATAGAAGGGTGCAGTTTTATGGGGATCGCAGGGACCTCAAGGGCCAAAGGTGGAGGATTCTGGGAGCTCGTTGGTGAGGGTGTGCCAATGTTCCAGGCGGCAGTCGGAGGTCTGGAGGCACGAAAGCCAGTGTTGCCGGCACTCCCCACTGGCCCCTAATCCCAGGGTCACCCCACCTGCAACGAGACAAAGAGGTTCTTGCAATTTCCAAGCTGCTGGTTATGGAGTTGACATTCCCTTAGTCCTGTCATTGGGCAGGATCCCAGGGAAACTGCAGTCCACCACCCCGGAGCAACCAATTTAAAATGTTTATATAGAATGGAGGAGGAGGAGGAGGCTGTGAAGTTTGGAAATCTCAGTCTCAAATTCTCTTGAGGGATTCTGGGTCCGCTTTGAAAATAAATTTGCCAGTCTGCAAATGGTTGGTTCTCCTATTGGCTGGAAAAGCATCCAGTAAAGAAGAATATATTTTAAGCTCAAGCTGGAGCTGTGGTATTCTTGGTCACCTGTTGAGCTTGGTTGTCTGCTTGCAGTCGTGTCATCACACAACTAGGCAACATCATCGGGTGAGGTTTTACCAGCTAGGTAACGTCATCGGAAGATGTTACCTAGTTTGGTAATGAAACATCTGCAAACAAACAGCCAAGCCCAGAGAGTGACAAGGTCTCCACTGCATGGCTATCCTTTCTGTGGCGTTCTCCTGCCTTTATTATCAGTGTAACTTGTCTTCAGCCTCTTGAGGAGAATGCTGAGAACTTTCTGAATGAGCAAGAGACTCCTTGCTATACCTGTAGACCAATAAAGGAGAATATCTGTAGCTCAGACTTGAAATGAAGAGTCCTTGGTTACTCTCTGAGCTTATCATATTTTTCGTAGTACAGCGGTACCTCTAGATACGAGCTGCTCCACATGCGAGTATTCCAAGTTATGAGCCGCGACGCGAGCGAAATTTCTGTTCGACACCCGAGCTCAAATTCAGGATATGAGCCGAGCTTCCACTAGGTGGCGCAAGAATCTCCTTGCTTGTTATCTCGGCGCGAAAAACAAAGTCTAAAGGCATTCGTTCAAGATGCGAGTTGATCGACTTACGAGCTCGGGTCTGGAACGAATTAAACTCGTATGTCGAGGTACCACTGTATAAGACGTACCTTTTTTCACCCTAAAAGGGGGTGGAAATGTTGGTGCATCTTATACACCGAATACAGCCAATTTTGGCCTTCCAAAGCCCCGCGCCCATATACTATTTTTGCTTAAAATGGGCCCCTTTGTTTACAAAAGTAGGGTGGGCAGAGGGTCTGAGAAGCCTGCAGAGAGCTCCTAGGAACTGGGGGAAAGCAAAAATGCCCCAGTTTTTGTGAAAAAACGGGCAAAAGGTTGTTTTTTGCAAAAATTGGACCATTTTTGCAATTCCCCAGCACCCGAAACTTTCTGCAGGCTTCCCAAACCCTTTGCACACCCAATTTTTGTGAAAAAAACAGGCAAAAATGGGGCTGTTTTTGCCTTCTAATTACCCCATTAGCATGACTAGAGGTGGTATTCTGGGAGTTGAAATCCACAAGTCTTAAAGCTATCAAGTTTTAAATTTGTAAAAGTATACATGGTTGTATAAAGTATTCTGCTACATTGGTATTTTATTAAACAATATATTTATATAGCATTTGGTTCAGAATTCTTTTTTCCTTGTTTTCCTCTTCTGCAATCTAGGTGTGTTTTATACACCGGTGCCTCTTATACTCCAAAAAATTCAGTAGTTGTTTTCTTGCAGATGTTTCATTACCCAAACTAGGTAACATCATCCATACTACCAGGGGTGGGCTACTGCACGGACGGGAGGGGGAATGCAGTGGGATAGCAAAAATGGAGCTGCACCCCAGAGCACCCAATTTGCACTGAAAGATGCTGAAAGAAAATGCAGGGTGTCCTGCATAAGCCATGCCCACAATGTGGTAGTAAAACTTCTGGTAGGCCTTCACTACGTGCTGCCCATCATCAGCATCATTAGACAACATCAGTGATATTTCTGTAATGAAATATCTACAAGAAAACAACCAGGCTCAAGGGAGCAACAAGGACCCTTCATGTCCTTGTAGAATTGACACTCAGACTTTTCAGTCCAGATTAACACCCCCACAGTGTCTGCTAAACTAAACGACTCTCCCTTAAAACTAGACGATTTCCTTCCAACTTCTCACCAATGAAGTCATTTGATTTCCCAATATCGTAATCCCAAACGGTGATTTCCAAGGATTTATGACCAAGATCTGACCGTTCAATCTCATAGAAAAAGTCCTGTAACGGGGCAGATAAAGCATTAAAAGTTAGGGGTGTACAGGATCAGACTCCACTGCCTTCAATTCCCCTCCCCCCCAATCGTACATTCCCTTCTTTTTCTCTCCTTTATCTACCTCATTGTACTCTGGGTTTAGAGTTTTCTTTTTCACAGTCGTTTTATGCTTCGATTTTTTCTCTTCATCCGGCTTCAGGTAGCTGCCAGGAGAACAAGACGGGACAGGGAGAGTGAGAGATTAAGCCTGCACATAAAGACAGTTGTCCCCCTTCTCAGGAAAACAACCAGCCTGTGCAAGCACTAAAGCGCCACCATAAAAACTCAACAAGAAGTCGTAAATCCAAAGCACCGAGAGAGAAAATTTGAAATGACTACAGCAAATGGGACATCTTCCGAACATTAATTCCAGGGTTATTAAACCAAGTCTCTAAAAGCTTTCCTAAATGGGAACATTACACATGGTCTCTTGATCGACTGGAGGCTAAAGGAAAGAGCCTCTCTTGAGACTAAGGCTTTCATGTCCGCAGCAGACACAGGAGAGACTAAATTACATCTCTTCCTTCCCTCTTCAAACCTCTAGACTTCTCCCCACTCCCCCGTCCATCCTTAAGCATGGTTGATCTTAACCAAGGATTAGAACAGTGATGGCGAACCTTTTTCCCCCCAGGTGCCAAAAGTGTGCGCGCATGCACTATCGCGCATATACTAATGCCCACTCCTATAATTCAATGCCTGTGTAGGGCAAAAACAGCTTCCCTCACTCCCCAGAGGCCCTCTGGAGGACTGGAAACAGACTGTCTCCCAACTTCTGGTGGGCCCAGTAGGCTCGTGTTTCACCCTCCCCAGGCTCCAAAAGCTTCCTGGGAGCTGGAGGAGAGGGTTAAAAACGCCCACCCCCATCACCCTGGAGGCTCTCTGGAAGCCAAAAACGCCCTCCCAGAGCCTCTGTGTGAGCTAAAAATCAGCTGGCACATCGGACATGCACATCGGAGCTGAGCTAGGGAAACTGCTCGCGTGCCAGCCGATATGGCTCCACATGCCACCTGTGGCACCCATGCCATAGGTTCACCATCACTGGATTAGAAGAACCCCTCTCTTCCCTTTGTTTGTGCACATTTCTCACGTTTTTACATAAGGGTCCGAGTAGCCGCATACATCCATAGCAGCTAAGTGGGCGCAGCGGAGGATAGACACCAGTAATCCACGACGCTCGGAGATGTATGTGAGGGCGAGCAGGATGCGACCCCTTTCTTCCAGGGCCCAGCCAGCTGGGGGTTCCAACTATGCAGTGGGGGGAAAGGAAAGGCTATTGAATGCTTTTGTGTCAAATGCCCACCCTCCGGCCTTCCCAAACAAACTTTTGCAACTGGGTTCACACATCATTGTTTTTTTCTTAATTTTTTTTTTAAAAACCTCATGCCTCACTGAATAAGCCACAGTGGCCTAGCTTTGCATAAAGTGCTAGGTCACGACCCATAATTTATGAAGCACCACAACTGAGTTCACAAACCAAGTATTGTGTGGGTTACTACAGGGGTCCCACAGACACCATGGCCTCCAAGGTTGAGCAGAATGGCAAAAACATATAAACTCTTATCAATAACTACGTTTAATTTGGTATCTTCATTATAAACAGGATAATTTTGGTGGTGTCTATCGCTTGAAACATTTGCTGACCCCCTGGCTTAGCTGGCTGTGTTAACTAGGCCTCAGTTAGGCCTTGGACATTTTGAGACCCAGGTGAAACGTTTAGAAGGCCTTGCATTCAGCCTTGGGCTTTTGAATTCCTTGAGCCCAGGGCAGCCTTCCCCATCTTAGCAGTCTCCCAGTTGCCCTCAACTACATGCCAGAGTGAGGTATGAAAGAGGTCGGCTGCTAAGGTGGAACGGCGACGAGTGCTCGCCCCCGTGGCTCTGAGTACAAGCGGAGTCCAGCGCAATTCTTCTACTGCACTTGGGCAGGTAGTGAAATTGCGTGCGGACACCGTGTGATTTTGGACACCACGGACACCGTGTGTGATTTCTCTACCTGTCCAGGTGCAGTAGCAGAAGTGCGCTGGACTCCGCTGTCACTCAAAACCACTGGGGTGAGCACACGTCACCGTTCCCCCTTAGCAGGCCACCTATGGCTATGGTTCTGGACTAAGAGCAGGGAGACCCAGATTCTACCTCAGCTATAGAGGTTCAGTGGGTGATCCCAAGGTACCCCAAAGGTTTATTTAGAGAGGAAGGGGTGAGCTGGGCAAGGGCATTCTGCATACACCCCTTGGACCCCTGAATGAAAATACATCTAAGGAGTATTCCAGCCAGCAGAATTGACAGTGATGCTAGCTGGGAATGAACTGTAGTTCACCCCACGGCTGGAAGGCATCAGGTTTGGAAAACTGGACCTGGGATTTCATCTCAACCGTGGGCTTCCCTTTGCCAATTCGTGCTACAAAGATAGCTTCTTCTTAACTTCTTGCTAGCCTATGGCTCTTGTCAGGGACAGCCACCTCTAGCCCTGATCCTAACTTCATGCTAGGGCGGGCCTGCTAGGAAAGAACGTTGGGGAGGGGAAATTGGGGGAGGGCCATCACATCGAGTACTTGGGTGATTGGAGAACCTGGGGGGAACTCTTGACCAATTGACAAGCTCAGATCATTTCCATGCACGAGCTGTTTCTTTGCCAATTGGCAAGGTAAGTAGAAGGGGAAGAAATGGGGGTGGGGAGGGGTCGTGGCTCTATTTGGGGTCTGGTCCAGCCCTGCTATTCAGCAGGTAGGTCCCCCCAATGGGGCAACAGCCCTTGGCAGGGAGTAGGTGGTCCATCCCCAGCCCTATCCTTCTGTTGAGGAATTTAAGGTGCCCTCTTTGGGGCGGGAGTAAGATGGGAGAAAAACTCTCACCTCTCTCAGATAGCAGGAGATTCCACGCAGGGCTGCAGTCATAGAAGAAGGGGATGCCAGCTGTTGTGATAGGAGAGAATTTAGCCAACTTTTAAACAAGGGCCCCAGCAAAGTCAAGGGGTGTAAAGGTCCCTCGCAGAAGGGTGGAGAATGGGACAGACTGATGAAAAAAGCTAATGACAGGCCCATTAGAACTTATGTGTATTTTGTATATGTGGCTCTCGATGATGGTGGGGAAAAAAAACTAACCTGCATTTATTTGCCCCTAAGAAAGCTGAACTCTATAAATGGCCCCGAGTCCACAATGCAGATTTCCCTACTCTGTTATGGAATGATGGTTTGCAGGACAACACATCTGGCCATGATAGGAAGCTGTACATGGTTTGGGTTGCTTGTCTATTTTTATTTTTTTTGGGGCCATTGGCAAGGGGTTGAGGAGATTTGTCTCCCAAAAGAGTAAAATCCTGATTAAATGTCTCTCTCACCCACCAGTCCTTAACTTTAAACCAGGCACAGCTATTCGTTTATGAAATAAATTGGCTCACAGATTGCTGTGTGTAAGTCTCTTCTTGTCTTTGCATTGTTCCACTAGGAATAGGCGATCATTCCAACTGGTGAAAAGGTAGAAATAGTTGTGAAATGCAGGTAAAAAGTAGGAGAATTGGGTCTGGGGGTAGGTGGGCAGGGGGACATCTCACACAAGGCAGGATCTTAAGAGGGGGTGGGGGTGGCAGACAGCCAAACTGACCAGCAAAGAAAAGTAACTAAAAGTATCTCTGAACTTCCAAGCCTTACTAATGAATCAAATGCAGATAATCACCGAGACATTGCAGGCTATACAACCTTTTTTGGGCTGAGTTCTCACCGGTTGTTGTCGTTCTAAGCACAGGTTGAAGTGTCTCTTTTGGCCGGGGCGCAGGCGTCTCAGCGGCACCCGCGTCTCTCCGATGAACTCGTTGTGGGTCAGTTTATCCTCATCACAGACGGTGATTCTGGGAGGCAGAAAAAGAGAGGAAGAATGGAGAATCACGTCGAGGGAAGGGAGCACGGGAGGGGAAAAGGGGCCAAGGCGTGAGATTTGAAGCAAGGAAGGTGGAGTTTTATCTCACCGCAGGGTTTTGCGAGCCATGTCCTCTGCGGTTATCCCGTTGTAGATGAGGACCTCATTCCATACAGGATTCAGAGTGTTGTGCTGGGTGCGTGTCTTCAGTTTGTTGGCCTGAGCAGAAAAAAGGGAATTGAAAGGGAAGAACGGAACAGTTGAGAAACCTAGAAGACTGACGGCAGAAAAAGACCTCATGGTCCATCTAGTCTGCCCTTATACTATTTCCTGTATTTTAATCTTAGGATGGATATATGTTTATCCCAGGTAAGTTTAATTAAATTCAGTGACTGTGGATTTACTCTGCTGGAAGTTTGTTCCAAGGATCTACTTACTACTCCTTCAGTAAAATAATATTTTCTCACGTTGCTTCTGATCTTTCCCCCAACTAACTTCAGACTGTGCCCCCTGTTCTTGTGTTCACTTTCCTATTAAAAACACTCCCGTCCTGGACCTTATTTAACCTTTAACATATTTTAAATGTTTCGATCATGTCCCCCCTTTCCCTTCTGTCCTCCAGACTATACAGATTGAATTCAGTAAATCTTTCCTGATAAGTTTTATGCTTAAGACCTTCCAACATTTTTGTAGCCATCTTTGGACCTGTTCAATTTTATCAATATAGGTGAAGTCTCCAGAACTGAACACAGTGTTCCAAATGGGGTCTCACCAGCGCTCTATATAGCGGGATCACAATCTCCCTCTTCCTGCTTGTTATACCTCTAGCTATGCAGCCAAGCATTCTAAGAACTGCTACAGGTTGTCCTCAACTTACGAGGATGCCATAACTAAGCCCAAATTTTCTGTTGTTAAGCAAGACAGTTGTTAAGTGAATTTTGTCCCAGTTTATGACCTTTCTTGCCAGAATTGTTAAGTGAATCACTACCTCTGTTAAGTTAGTAACCTGGTCTTTAAGAAAAACTAATTTCCCTATTGACTTCCCTTGTCAGAAGATCGCAAACGGTGATCACGTGACCCCAGGACTCTGCATATTGTCCTGCATATGAACCAGCTGTTAAGCACCTGAATTTTAACTCTGTGACCATGGGAATACTGTAACAGTGGTAAATGTGAAAAACTTTTTTCAGTTTCCTTGTAATGGTTAAAGACTAATTGTACAGCAAAGCTTTGAATCTATTCCTTCTCCTGAGTACTAGGAAACCAGGATATAAATGGATTTGCAATACTTCCCCATCTTTATCTTGCTAAATTGTTAAGGCTCAGGTAGTTTGTTTGTTTGTTTGTTTATTTATTTATTCATTTATTTATTTAGTTAGTTAGTCCAATACACAATGAGAGTTTTAGTGGGTATATGTGTGTATATATATATGTATGTCACATGTTTAAGCTGAATTTGAAAATTAAGGGAGACTAGGATAGATCTATTTCGGCCTTATTTTGGCCTCATCAGCTAGCCATACCCACTGGGACTTGAACCTGCAACCTTTGCCTTATAAGGCAGAGAATTATCCCCTAGGCTACAGTATCCAATCCCTTCAGCTCTGTACCAGGGAAGGGTTACATTTTTGTGTCGAATCACCCTGGTATATTGTATATATATATATATATATATGTGTGTGTGTATATATATATATATACATATATATATACATATATATATATATATATATATATATATATATATATATATATATATATATATATTCCCTGGTGCAGAGCTGAAGGGATTGGATACTGTAGCCTAGAGGATAATTCTCTGCCTTACAAGGCAAAGGCTGCAGGTTCAAGTTGCAGTGGGTATGGCTAGCTGATGAGTCCAAAATAAGGCTGAAATAGATCTATCCTAGACTCCCTTAATTTTCAAATTCAGCAAAAAAACATGTGACAAACACATAGTAAAATACATGATGAAGGTTATAGAGGAGATTCTCGTAGTAAAATATATCTATGAAAGAATAGAAAAGAAGATATAGTAATAGAACATATCAATGAAAGAATAGAAGAGGAGATATAGGAATAGTTCTGGACTTGCTAATCATAATGGAGCTAGCCCATCACAATCGTAAGTCATGACAATAAAAAAATACGACTGATAACATGTGTTGGTCAGTAAGTGAATGTGGCAGTTATAAAGGGTCTGTGGTAGTTAAATTCCAGCTTTTAAGCAAACCAATGGCTTACAATGGACACAGCTGCTTCTTCTTCTTTTTAAAACAGAAGTTCTTTTTAACAGGTGTTTGCAGCATCATTCAATCATGGGATCACATTTTGTGATGGTTTTGCTGAAAACCATCACAAAATGTGGTCCCATGATTGAGTGATGCTGCAAACGGCTGTTAAGTGCAGTTGTGTTGCTGAGCTGCCTCATGTTATCCTTTCAGAAATATTTCCTTACCAGATTCCTTCTCAGATTGTTGACTGGCAGAGTTCCCAATGTACTAGAAAAGTTACTTAAAAATTCAGGGAGAAATTCAAAAATATATCTGCCTTTGAAATGTTAAGAACAGCACTTTTTATCACCTGGGGTAAACATTTGTGAAAGTTAAAAAAATAAAGAGGTACAACAAGTTTAATTTAATTTTTTTTTAAAGTTGACTTACTGTAGGCTACAACTATATGGCGCCCAGAGTCCATTAGGAATTGGGTGGCTTAGAAGTTAAATAAATTAAATTGAATTACTCTGGAAACCTTTTTTTTAAGGACTATAGCTAGTCCTCAATTTACAACCACAATTGAGCACAAAATGTATGTTGTTAAGTGAGATTTTGCTAAGTGAGTTTTGCCCCATATTACCACATGCCTTACCACAGTTGTTAAGTGAATCACTGCAGTTGATAGGTTAGTAACACAATTGTTAAGTAAATCTGGCTTCTCCAATGACTTTGCTTGTCAGAAGGTCGCAAATGTTGATCACATGACCCTGAGACACTGCAACCGTCATAAATATGAACAAGTGGCCGAGCATTGAATTTCGATCACATGATCATGGGAATGCTGCAAAAGTTGTAACTTTGAAAAACAGTCTTGTCATAGGAGGAGGGCATTCCGCCCAGGTTTGCCTGGTGCACCAGTTGTGGCCCTATTTGGACCGGGACTCACTGCTCACAGTCACTCATGCCCTCATCACCTCGAGGCTCGACAACTGTAACACTCTCTACATGGGGCTACCTTTGAAGAGTGTTCGGAAACTTCAGATCGTGTAGAATGCAGTTTCGAGAGCAATCATGGGCTTCCCTAAGTATGCCCATGTTACACCAACACTCCGCAGTCTGCATGGGTTGCCGATTGGTTTCCGGTCACAATTCAAAGTGTTGGTTATGACCTATAAAGCCCTTCATGACATTGGACCAGAATAACTTTGGGACCGCCTTCTGCCGCACGAATCCCAGCAACTGATTAGGTCCCACAAAGTTGGCCTTCTCCGGGTCCAGTCAACAAAACAATGCCGTTTGCTGGGACCCAGGGGAACAGCCTTCTCTGTGATGGCCCCGACCCTCTGGAATAAACTCCCCCCCAGAGATTAGGACTGCCCTCACCCTCCTTGCCTTACACAAACTCCTAAAAAACCACCTTTGTCGCCAGGCATGGGGAAACTGATTCCCCTCGGCTGTTTCGTTTTATGTATGGTTTGTTTGGGTTGTATGATTGTTTTTAATTAAGGGTTTTAAAACTGTTTTTTTTTAAACATTGGATTTGTATTTTATATTACTGTTGTGAGCCGCTCCGAGTCTTCAGAGAAGGGCGGCATACAAATCTAATAAATAATAATAATAATAATAATAATAATAATAAATTATTGTTATTATTTTTTATTTTATTTACTTTTTATTATGTGCCATTGTAACTTTGAACAGTCATTAAAGGAACTGTTGTAAGTTGAAGACTACGAGTCTTCGGAGAGGGGCGGCATACAAATCCAAATAATAAATAAATAAATAAAATAAATAAATACCTGTATTAAATACAGAAATGGGGGTGGGGTGGGACTTTGTTGCTATACACGTTGACAGCTGCAATAATTTTATTATGCCCAGAAATGGAAAGAAGTGCTAACTCCCTCAATTGGGGAACGGATTGCAAAGATGACGGAACAGGTGGAGATGGCAAAGTTGACTGTGCTAATTAGGGATAAGAATGTAAATAGTTTTGTGGTTACTTGGAAACCGTTTTTGGACTTTCGGTGTGAAAGTGGAAAATAAAATAAAATGTTGGCTTTGGGTTTTTGACAATCAAGTGGGTTATTGCTATAGAAATGGCTATATTTGGTATATCTAAAAAGGTTGATATTATAATTTACCATGCATTTTATTGTATTGGGGAAAAAAAGTCATAAGTCACTGCTTTTTGTTTCTTTTTTCATTTCTTTTACTCCTCTCTCATTCTATCTCTTCTGTCCCTTTCCTTTCCTCCCCATTGTCTTTAGTTCTAGAAAGTAAATACATGTATACTCAAAAAAATAAAGGGAACGCTCAAATAACACATCCTAGATCTGAATGAATGAAATATTCTCACTGAATACTTTATTCTGTTCAAAGTTGAATGTGCACAACAGCAGGTGAAATTGATTGTCAATCAGTGTTGCTTCCTAAGTGGACAGAAAAGTCCACAAGAGTTTGATTTACTTGGAGTTATTTTGTGTTGTTTAAGTGTTCCCTTTATTTTTTTGAGCAGTGTATTTTCCTGTCCCTTCATGTCTGGCTCTTTGACACAGTTGTCATCGGTTTTTCAGCCAAAAGATCCAGCGTTGTCTGAAAACACTTTCCATGGTCATGTGGCCAATGTGACTATATGCTAAAGGTGCACAGAATGCTGTTTAACCTCTTACTTATTAATCTACTCACATTTACATGCTTTTGAACTGCTAGGGAAACAGGAGCTGGGCAAGGAATTAATGCCCACCTTGTTTTATTTTATATATTAAGATATATATTTTAAAAATAAAAATATTTTTTTTAAAAAAGAAAGCTCATGCGGAACTGTACAGCACAGTCCAACATCAGCACAGGAAAGATTTTATGACATTTTGTATTATGTAATAAAATGCTTTATGATCACTTTTATGCCATAAAGTGTTTTATAAGGTTTGCCAAATTTCAATTCCATGGGTTCTGGATTTTTGGACGCATTTTGTAAGTTAGCCCATTTGAAAGACCTCGGTTCAACAATTTTTGCTCCAAGATGCTTAATCATTGTTGTTGTTGTAAGCCACCCTAAGTCTTTCAGGATTGGATGGAATAGAAGTTGAATTAAATAAGTAAGTAAGTAAGTAAGTAAGTAAGTAAGTAAGTAAGTAAGTAAGTAAGTAAGTAAGTAAGTAAGAAACAAACAAACAAATAAATAATGCACTGTTTCACCTAGTTAAAGGTTACAAGAATTAGAGTTTTTGTAGCATATACATAAATAGAAGGTTTCTGGCTTATTTATTTATTTATTTATTTATTGGAGTCCCTCTCCAGAGACTCGGGGTGGCTAACAGCAACAATAAAACAGTGTACAATAGTAATTCAATACTAAAAACGATTAAAAACCCATTAATATAAAAACCAAACATACATACATACATACCATGCATAGAATTGTAAAGGCCTAGGGGGAAAGAGGATCTCAATTCCCCCATGCCTGACGGCAGAAGTGGGTTTTAAGTAGCTTACGAAAGACAAGGAGGGTGGGGGCAATTCTAATCTTTGGGGGGAAGGGGTTCCAGAGGGCCGGGGCCACCACAGAGAAGGCTCTTCCCCTGGGTCCCGCCAAACAACATTGTTTAGTTGACGGGACCCGGAGAAGATCCACTCTTTGGGACCTAACTGGTCGCTGGGATTCGTGCAGCAGAAGGCGGTCCCTAAGGTAATCTGGTCCGGTGCCATGAAGGGCTTTATAGGTCATAACCAACACTTTGAATTGTGACCGGAAACTGATCGGCAACCAATGCAGACTGCGGAGTGTTGGTGTAACATGGGCATATTTGGGAAAGCCCATGATTGCTCTCGCAGCTTCATTCTGCACGATCTGAAGTTTCCGAATACTTTTCAAAGGTAGCCCCATGTAGAGAGCGTTACAGTAGTCGAGCCTCGAGGTGATGAGGGCATGAGTGAGTATGTTAGTATGTTAGATAAACCTAGTCTATTGTTCCTTGTACAACCACAGCTCTATTTACCTCTGGTTTAGAGGTGGGGAATGACAGCCCCTTTATAACTTGTGCACTTCAATTCCCAAAATTGGCTGGCTTAGGAATTCCTGAAGTCCACAAGTCATGAAAGGGCCATGGTTCCCCGACTCTGGTCTAAATGATTTGAATCCTGTTACTAGAGAATCAGAATGCCTGCTTGTTTTTATTCAAATGACCAAAGTAACTTTGCACAGTTGTAACGCAAACTCAGCACCTACATGCATGCCACATCAGGACTGCTGTTTAGACGAGATGATTATGAAGTGTTGCTAAAATGCTGCATTGTTATTTTGTTTTCTTGCTCCTCCTGTGCACATGACATTGTCAGGTGCAAAGAATCGGGAGGATGAGTTAAGTTTCAGTTAAGCTGATTTATTGCTAAAGCTTATTCACAAGAATCTAGTCAATTAAGGGACAGCATTACATTGATGCTAAAATTGCAGCATTTGTGGATATATAAAGATTCTGGGCTGAGTGCTCTCTTGATTCCGCCCGTAGGCTCTGCCTCTTGCTCTCATACAGCTAGTAGGGATTCATAACTTCTGATTCTCTTTCCCTTTCCCAATCAATTACATGTTTGATTGTTTGTTTGTTTGTTTGTTTGTTTATTTATTTATTATTTATTTATTAATTAGATTTGTATGCCGCCCCTCTCCGAAGACTCGGGGCAGCTAACAACAATATAAAAAGACAATGTAAACAAATATAATATTAAAAGACAATCTTAAAAAAACCCAATTTAAAGAACCACTCATACATACAAGCATACCATGTATAAATTCTATAAGCCTAGGGGGAAGGGAAATTTCAATTCCCCCATGCCTGACGACAGAGGTGGGTTTTAAGGAGCTTGTGAAAGGCAAAGAGGGTGGGGGCAACTCTGATATCTGGGGGGAGCTGGTTCCAGAGGGTCGAGGCCGCCACAGAGAAGGCTCTTCTCCTGGGTCCCGCCAAACGACATTGCTTAGTTGACGGGATCCGGAGAAGGCCAACTCTGTGGGACCTAACTGGTTGCTGGGATTCGTGCAGCAGAAGGCAGTCCTAGAGATATTCGGGTCCGATGCCATGAAGGGCTTTATAGGTCATAACCAACACTTTGAATTGTGACCGGAAATTGATCGGCAACCAATGCAGACTTCGGAGTGTTGGTGTAACATGGGCATACCTTGGGAGGCCCCTTCTGTCCCTGGCATGAGTAAAACAGCTGCACCCAGGTGTAGCAACTCCTGAGAGGAGGCTCTAGTTTTGATCAGGACTGTGACAGGGATTGCAACTATGATTTTGATTTTATGGAAAAGTGTGAATTTCATTTGGCCAACTAGAGACAGAAAAGTACATATAAGATATCTACCCAAAGCTGGTGGTACCCTCACAGAGGAAAAAAGCTCAGAAATACCTAGACCAGCTCTCTGTTTTCTCTAGCTTGGCTATTAATTGCTTCAAGATAAGTGGGTGGATTTAGACTGGGAAAACAACACAGGCAAAAACTTATAGCACCTGCTCCTCCCAGCTGCTTCCTACCATCAAGCCTACGCTGCTAGTTTTGGAGCGTACATAAATAATCATAAATATTAATTTGTAAGATCCAGTCACCTATTCCCTTGGCACATCTTTTTTTGGCCCTGAGATAATGTAATTTTGGCAATCAGAGATTTCTTATTCCAAACATCAAATTACAGCTGGTTTAAAAGCCTCTTATTATCTAATAAGTTATGCAAAATTTGTTTGCAGTAAACTTCAGCATCAGAGGGAATTCCCAGTAGGATGCTGTGGAGAACATGCGGGGGATGAGCTTTTAATCCACAAGGAGAGGGTCCTCAGTGTTCTCCTCACTCACAGTCCAAGGATAGTCCTTTCTTCAAAGACATTTTTCATAATCTATGAGTTTATTTCTTTAGTTGGACTTGTATGCCCCCCCCCCCCCCCTCTGTGGACTCTGGGCAGCTCACAACATATACCAAAATACATAATAATAGTTTGTCCAATTAATATTCTAAAACAATTTTTAGATTTCTAATTTAAAACATTCTTTCACATTCATACAGTAATCATGTTAACAATATTTCGGCGGACAGGGCAAGGTCTAATGTCCCCAGGCCTGATGGCAAAGATGTGTTTTTAGACTGTTTCGGAAGGCCAGGAGGGTGGAGGCAGTGCGAATCTCCAGAGGGAGCTGATTCCAGAGGACCGAGGCCCCCATAGAGAAGGCTCTTCCCCTCTGTCCCACCAGCTGACATTGTTTGGTCAATGGGACCCTAAGGAGACCAACTCTGTGGGACCTCACCGGTCGCTGGGATTCGTGCGGCAGAAGGTGGTCCCGGAGATAGTCTGTTCCTATGCCATGTAGGGCTTTATAGGTCATATCCAACACTTTGAATTGTGCCTGGAAAGTTTCTGAACACTCTTCAAAGGTAGCCCCATGTAGAGAGCATTGCAGTAGTCAAACCTCGAGGTGATAAGGGCATGAGTGACTGTGAGCAAAGACTCTCTGTCCAAATAGGGTCGCAACTGATACACCAGGCGAACCTGGGCAAACGCCCTGCTCGCCACAGCCGAAAGATGGTGGTCTAGAGTCAGCTGTGGATCAAGGAAGATGCCCAAGTTGCGTACTCTCTCTGAGGGGGGTCAATAATTCCCTCCCGGGTAAAGGACGGACAGATGGACATGTCCTTAGGAGGCAGTACCCACAACCACTCTGTCTTGTCTGGATTGAGCTTGAGCCTGATGGCACCCATCCAGACCCTGACAACCTCCAGACAACGACACATCACTTCCACTGCTTTACTGTGTGGACACGGGGTGGAGATGTACAGCTGAGTGTCATCAGCATACTGGTGGTAACTCACCCTGTGCCCTTGGATGATCTCTCCCAGCGGTTTCATGTAGATATTAAAGAGCAGGGGGAGAGGACCGACCCCTGAGGAACCCCACAAGTTAGGGACCTAGGAGTCGACCTCTAACCCCCCGCTAACACCAACTGCGACTGACCAGAGACGTAGGAGGAGAACCACCGTAGAACGGTGCCCCCCACTCCCAGCCCCTCCGGTTGGTGCAGAAGAATACTATGATCGATAGTATTGAAAGCCGCTGAGAGGTCAAGAAGCACCAGGACAGAGGAGAAACCCCTGTCACACGCCCACCAGAGATCATCCATCAGTGCGACCAAAGCAGTTTCCGTGCTGTAGCTGGGCCAAGGGCAGTTGTCATTGTTATTCTTAGCAGCAATTAGCAATAGCATTTATATATTTATCCATACTGCTTTTACAGCCCTCTCTAAGTGATTTACAGAGGCATTATATTGCCCCCAACAATTTGGGTCCTCATCTCACTGACTTCAGAACGATTGAAGGCTGAGTCAATCTTGAGCCTGCTGAGATTTTGAACTGCCAAATTGCAATCAGCTGGCAGTCAGCAGAAGTAGCCTGCAGTACTGTATTCTAACCACTGTGCCAACATAGCTCTTAAATTAATTGTTGCTGTTAGTTGCAAATTTGTGCCGGACCTATCACGACCCCATGTATAACATTCCTCCAGGCCTTCCTGTTCTCTACCATCCCCAGGAGTCCATTTAAGTTCATGCCAACTGCTTCAGTGACTTTTTTAAAAAATTAATTGGTTTTTTAAAAATGTTACACACACAGACTGCACATCATACAAGATAAAACAGTGCCCTGTGAAAGTGCACCCACCACCTAACAACATACATACCCCACCACCAATTGGAGGGTCTGTACAAACATCTCTAACATTCTTCTAAGCCTGGATCTGCATTTTATTTACATCTCAAAGAGTGATTCTAATTTATTCTTTATGGCTAAATCACAAATACTACTTGTCATATAACCTCTCACCATGTCCCATCGATCCATCAGTTCCTTCAATTTATTTTCATTGTACCTATTCATCCCAGAGATTAGAACTGCCCTACCCTCCTCGCCTTTCACAGACTCCTTAAAACCCACCTTTGTCATCAGGCATGGGGGAACTGAGATATCTCCCCCGGGCCTATACAATTTATGTATGGTATGCTTGTGTGTATGTCTGTTTAATAATGGTTTTTTAAAAATATTTTAAATTGTAAACTATTAGATTTGTTATAAACTGTTTTTATTGTGTTGTGAGCCGCCCCGAGTCTACAGAAAGGGGCAGCATGCAAATCTAATAAATAATAATAATAATAATAATAATAATAATAATAATAATCCTTACCTCCATAATTTCAAAGTGAATGTGGTCCACCATGTACTGATACCAATTCTGTATCGTCCATTTTGCTGCTTCTTTCCAACCCAATACAATTACTGCTTGAGTGCTTTCCAATGCTGCTACTTTTATTTCTCTAAATTCTCTTAAATCTCCCTTTTTTACTAGTACTGCCATTTCTTTTGTGATTGTCCAGTTAACATTTAACATTCTGTTCATTTCATCTTGCACTTCTTTCCAAAATGTCTGTGCTACTGAACACTCCAAGAACATGTGCATAAAAACTCCTCTCTCCTGGCATCCATGTCAACAGGTGCCCTTCCCCTTCTTCTGAAAATATGCAAGTTGTGTTGGTGTATAGTACTTCAGTGACTTCATCTGACCACCTCATTCTCTGTCATCCCATTCACCCTTTCCTTCAATCTTTTCCTTCAATCTTTTCCAGCATTAGGCTCTTCTCCAGTGAGTCCTTCCTTCTTATTATTGGAATTTCATCTTCAGGATCTGGCCTTCTAAAGAGCAGTCAGGATTGATCTCCTCTAGGATTCACCAGTTTGATCGCCTTGCAGTCCAAGGGACTCACAGGAGTCTTCTCCAGCACCATAGTTCAAAGACTTCAATTCTTTGGCGCTCAGCCTTTCTTATGGTCCAACTTTCAAAGCCATATATTGCCATCTGGGAAAACCGTAGCTTTGACTGCAAGCATTTTTGTTGGCAGGCTGGATGTCTCTGCTTTTTAGTATGCTGTCTAAATTTCTCAAGCAAGAAATAAGATGGTTTGGTACTCCAATCTCTTTAAATTGTGATCCAACAATTTAGCATAGTCAACGAAACAGAAGTAGACGTTTTTCTGGAACTCCCTAGCTTTCTCCTGGATCCAGTGTATGTTGGCAATGTGATCTCTAGTTCCTCTTCAAAATGCTCCTTGTACATCTGGTAGTTCTTGGTCCATGTGCTGCTGGAGCCTAGCTTGTAAGGGTTTGGGTCATAACTTTGCTAGCATGTGAAATGAGTGTATTGGTGTGGTAGTTTTACTGCATTATCTTTTAAGATTTTGAATAGCTCAGCTAGGATACTTTCACTTCCACTAGCTTTGTTGTGGCTCAGATTTCCTAAGGCCCATTTGACTTCACATTCTAGGACAGTGATGGCGAACCTATGGCATGGGTGCCACAGGTGGCACACGAAGCTTTCTTTCTTTCTTTCTTTCTTTCTTTCTACCTACCTACCTACCTACCTACCTACCTACCTATCTATCTATCTATCTATCTATCTATCTATCTAATTCGATTTTTTAATGCTGCCCTTCTCCTTAGACTCAGGGTGGCTTACAACATGTTAGCAATAGCGCTTTTTAGCAAAGACAGCATATTGCCCCCACAATCCGGGCCCCATTTTACCCACCTCAGGCCACTGAAGCTTACTGTAGATCTGTAGGTCAGCGGCTCAAATCTCATCACCGGCTCAAGGTTGACTCAGCCTTCCATCCTTCCTAGGTGGGTAAAATGAGGACCCGGATTGTAGGGGCAATAGGCTGGCTCTGCTTAAAAGTGCTATTGCTAACATGTTGTAAGCCGCCCTGAGTCTAAGGAGAAGGGCGGCATAAAAATCGAATAAATAAATAATAAATAATGAAATATTTGCAAAGCTTCCTCAGACAGCCAGTTTGCTTTCTTGCATTTCTTTTTCCTTGGGATGTTTTCAGTTGCTACCTCTTGTGTGTAATGTTGTGAACCTATGTCCATAGTTCTTCAGGTGCTCTGCCTATCAGATCTAATTCCTTAACTCTATTTGTCACCTCTGCTATGTATTCATCGGGGATATGATTTACTTCATACCTGAGTGGCCTAGTGCTTTCCCCTGCTTTCTTTAATTTAAGCCTAAATTTTGCAATGAGAGGCTCATAATTTGAGCCACAGCCAGCTCCTAGCCTTGTTTTTATTGACTGCATCGTGGTTCTCCCAAGGATTAATTCCTGCATAAATTATTTCAAAGACTACAATATGACGAGAGCATTAATATGAAATACTGTATACCAGTGATGGCGAACCGTTTTTTCTTCGGGTGCTGAAAGCGCGTGCACACACAGTATCATACCTATGTGAGTGCGCACACACATAATTCAGTGCTTGGGGAGGGCATAAACGCCCCCCTGCCCCCCCTGATGCCCTCTGTAGGCCAGAAACAGCCGGCTTCCCAACTTCCTGTAGGCCCATTTTTCACCTGCCCCAGGCTCCAGAGGCTCCTCCTCCACCATCACCCCAAGGCCCTCCGGAAGCCAAAAATGCCCTCCCAGAGCCTCTGTGTGAGCTGAAAATCAGCTAGCCAGCTGAACTACAGCAACTGCTCATGTGCCAGCAGATATGGCTCCACGTGCCACCTGTGGCACCCATTACATAGGTTTGCCATCAATGCTGTATACAATAGTCCTCGACATACAACAATTTGTTTAGCTAGAACAGCATTGGAAAAAAGGACTTATGACCATTTTTCACAGTTACGACCATTGCAGCATGTTCAAAATTTAATCTCTTGGCAACTGATTCATATTTATGACTGTTTCTGGTGTCATGTGATCACCTCTTGCACCCTTCTGACAAGTAAAGTCAAACGAAGAAGCCAAATTCACTTAACAGCCGTGTTACTAACTTGACAACCGCCGTGATTCACTTAACTGGGACCAGAAAAGTCGAGAAATGGGCAAAGCTCACTTAACAACTGTCTTGGTTAGCAACTGAAATTTTGGGCTCAATTGTGGTCATAGGTTGAGGACTACCTGTGCCTCAGAAAGCAGGTGACCGCTTAAAGGGAGAAGGCCTGCAGCTTTCTTCCTCCGGAGCCTTGTTACCATCCCCTAGGCAACAACCCCACTCAGCTACTAACTTAACAATTGCAGTAATTCACTTAACAACAACGAGTCTGCGGAGAGGGGCGGCATACAAATCTAATAAATTATTATTATTATTATTATTATTAATAATAATAATAATGGCAAGAAAATGGGGCAAAGGTCACTTAACAAATGTCTCGCTTAGCAACAAAAATTTTAGGCTCAATTGTGGTTCTAAGTCAAAGACGATCTGTACACTAGGAATAAGCTGACAATTTTAGGTGCCAAAAATGCACCCCCAAAAAATTTAATTTGACATTTGTGAATGGAGAGTATCTGTGAGACTACTTTACCTTTTTACATATACTTTTTAAAAGTATCTATAGCTTCTGTCTATATCTATATCTATCTATCTCTATCTCTGTCTGTCTGTCTGTCTGTCTGTCTGTGTCTGTCTGTCTTTCTATCTATCTATCTATCTATCTATCTATCTATCTATCTATCTATCTATCCATCCATCCATCCATCCATCCATCCATCCATCCATCCATCCATCCATCCATCCATCCATCCATCTACTTCTCCATTCCATTTATTGTACAGGACAAAAGCATGCATATATCCTGCATATAAAGGTCATTTTTGTTGAGATGCTAAGCCATATAAATTTGATTAATGAATTATAATTATATTATAATTAAATTTGATAAATGAATTATAACTATATTATAATTAATTATATTTTCTAAATGTCGATATTTCATATTTTAAAAAACTTGTTTTTATTGACATTTTTAAAAAAAATTGTACACTCCCCAGGGTCACATTTTGTGCGATGGGCAGGTATATAATTTTGATAAATAAATAAATAAATATACTCATGGATAAGCCCATCCACAGATGACCCTTGAAATTTTAATCAAAACACCCTGAGAAATGGATAATCTGTGGATTACCCATAGATAAGCCAATTGTGAAACTTAATACATATAAACATTTTGAGCATCAGTTTATCCACAGGTGGCACATTTTTCCTGGTGTTTTGGTTAAAAATTGAAAGATCATCTTATCTGCAAGTAGGCTTATCAACAGGTATGCATGGCAAATTATATTTCTTGTTCAGAATGTTTAACATGCAAGATAGTATTTCCTAACCAGCTTCTATGCCAATGTCACTCACACAAAATACACACACAATAGGCTGCACCTATTACACTTTAGCTGGTTTTGAAAACTTAAGCAGGATTAGTTCAGCTCGGATGGAAGATTGGGATGGGAGAAGATCTCCAAGATTCACGGGGATCTGCAGGGAGGAGGTCAAACATTCAAGATTGCAGCCACTGCCTTGCAATTGAGGTTCTACCTTTTTAAAATGTCTGTGACATATCTAAAAGAAAGAATGGGGCTTCAACTGCATGGTTATCGCTGCCGTTTTGGCTTTTCTGGTCCTGCAGCTGAGCTCTAAACTGTCTAAGTCAAAATCCTAGCAACGGAGCAGGCTTTTGTGAAGTCTTCTTTAATTGGATTTACTGAAAGAAGAGGGAATTAGATTTCAGCAGTTTTTCATAGCTTTAACAACTTGAAAAGGTATGGATTCCAACCTACAGAATTCTCCAGTCAGCAAAGCTGGCTGGGGAATTCAGGAAGTGGAAGTCCACATCTCTTCAACTTCTGAAGATTGAGAAATACTGGATTATAAAAATCTTAATCACTGGAGACTTTCTCTCCTGTTCCCATTTAATTTCTAAGTGCACTAAATTAAGACCTTCTCAATTCTTTTTCTAGAGCTGTGTGACAGACGTGGGAGATAGGTAATGTTTGTTTGTTTTTTGACAGAAGGAAAAATGGGCAAATGTGTGCAGGATTAGTAATTTTAATTATATCCTGCCTTGGTGACAAATAGATTTAAGGAATTAGATCTGAGTGCCCGAAGAACTATGGACGAAGGTTCACAACACCATAAGGTTCACAACACCACGGATAAGATGGAGTGGCTGTGGGTTTTGCCTCCCAAGGACAATTCCATCTGTCCGTCCATTACCCTGGGGGGGGGAATTATTGACCCCCTCGGAGAGGGTCCGCAACTTGGCCGTCCTCCTCGATCCACAGCTCACATTAGGGAACCATCTTTCAGCTGTGGCGAGGGGGGCATTTGCCCAGGTTCGCCTGGTACACCAGTTGCGGCCCTATCTGGACCGGGACTCATTGCTCACAGTCACTCATGCCCTCATCATCTCGAGGTTCGACTACTGTAATGCTCTCTACATGGGGCTACCTTTGAAAAGTGTTCGGAAACTTCAGATCGTGCAGAATGCAGCCGCGAGAGCAGTCATGGGCTTACCCAGGTATGCCCATGTTTCACCATCACTCCGCAGTCTGCATTGGCTGCCGATCAATTTCCGGTCACAATTCAAAGTGTTGGTTTGAAGCCCTTCATGGCACTGGACCAGAATATCTCCGCGACCGCCTCCTGCCGCACGAATCCCAGCGACCGATTAGGTCCCACAGAGTGGGCCTTCTCCGGGTCCCGTCAACTAAACAATGTCGGTTGGCGGGCCCCAGGGGAAGAGCCTTCTCTGTGGCGGCCCCGACTCTCTGGAACCAACTCCCCCCAGAGATTAGAACTGCCCCTACTCTCCTTGCCTTCCGTAAACTCCTCAAAACCCACCTCTGCCGTCAGGCATGGGGGAATTGAAACACCTCCCCCGGGCATGTTTAATTTAATTTATGCATGGTATGTTTGTGTGTGCGTCTGTTAGTATATGGGGTTCTTTTAAATCTTGTATAAATTTTAAAGTTTTCTGATTATTTATGATTTGTTCTATCTTGTGTGAGCCGCCCCGAGTCTTCGGAGAGGGGCGGCATACAAATCTAAATAATAACAATAACAATAACAATAACCATACAAGAGGTAGCAACTGAAACCATCCCAAAGAAAAAGAAATGCGAGGAAGCAAACTGGCTGTCCGAGGAAACTTTGTAAATAGCTAAGGAAAGAAGGGAAGCAAAAGGCAAGGGAGGAAGAGAAAGATTCACCCAACTGAATGCAGAATTCCAGAAAATACTCTCCAAAAAGACCTTGACGCTGTTTCTGAGTGGTCTAACACATGGCAACTCCAAATCTCAACTAGCAAATGCTCTGTCCTACACATTGGGAAGAAGAATCTGAACTCCAAATACGAACTGAATAATCAAATTATCACAGATAACCCCCACTCGGTTAAAGACCTCGGTATACTAATAACAAAAGAGTTAAGTGCCAAAGTCCACTGCAACAACATAGCCAAGAAGGCTTCAAGAGTTGTAAACCTAATCCTATGTAGCTTCTGCTCTGGCAATCTCACACTGCTTACCAGAGCTTACAAAACTTTTGCCAGACCCATCGTCGAATAGAGCTCATCTGTTTGGAACCCATATCGCATCTCAGACATTAACACCCTTGAAAATGTCCAAAGATATTTCACCAGAAGACCCCTTCATTCCTCCGCTCAAAATAGAATACCCTACGAGACTAGACTTTCAATCCTGGGCCTAGAAAGCCTAGAACTAAGATGCCTTAAACAAGATCTAAGTATTGCCCACAAGATCATATGATGCAACGTCCTGCCTGTTGGCGACTACTTAAGCTTCAACCACAACAACACAAGAGCACACAACAGATTTAATATTAACTGCTCCAAACTTGACTAAAAAATATGACTTCAGTAACCGAGTTGTCAAACCGTGGAACTCATTACCAGACTCCATAGTGTCATCCCCAAACCCCCAACACTTTACCCTTAGATTATCTACGGTTGACCTATCCAGATTCCTAAGAGGTCAGTAAGGGGCGAGTACAAGTGCACTAGAGTGCCTTCCGTCCCTTGTCCTATTGCTCTCCTATATCTCCTATACCTTTCTTCTATTCCTATATCTCTTCTTCTATTCTTTCATTGATATGTTCTATTACTATATCGTCTTTTCTATTATTTCTTAGATATATTTTACTATGAGTATCTCCTCTATAACCTTCATCATGTATTTTACTACGTGTATATATATACAGTGGTACCTCAAGATACGAACCCCTCGTCTTACGAACAACTCGTGATACGAACCCGGGGTTCAGAAAAATTTTGCCTCTTCTTACGAACTTTTTTTGAGTTACGAACCGGCGTTCGGAGACTGCTGGGAAGCCGCGCGGCTGTTTTAAAAGGTGACAGCCGGGCGGCGGGGCTTCCCACAAGCCTCCCAAACGCCGGTTCGTAACTCGAACAAAGTTCATAAGAAGAGGCAACATTTTTCTGAACCCCGGGTTCAGTTCAGGAGGTTGCTGGGAAGCCCCCAGCCCGGCTGTCACCTTTTAAAACAGCCGCGCGGCTTCCCAGCTGTCTCCCGAAGCCGAACGCGGAAGTTCGGCTTTGGCGTTCGGCTTCAGGAGACAGCTGGGAAGCGGCGCGGCTGTTTTAAAAGGTCGCAGCCGGCCTTGGGGGCTTCCCAGCACCCCCCGAACTCCGAACCCGGGTTCGGGGGGGGGGGGGTGCTGGGAAGCCCCCCAGGCCGGCTGTCACCTTTTAAAACAGCCGCGCCGCTTCCCAGCAGTCGCCGAAAGCCGTTTTTTTGCAGGGTTTTTTTGGTTGCACGGATTAATTGACTTTACATTGTTTCCTATGGGAAACAATGTTTCATCTTACGAACCTTTCGTCTTACGAACCTCCTCCTTGCACCAATTAAGTTCGTATCATGAGGTATTACTGTATATATGTACTCACTAAAACCCTCATTGTGTATTGGACAAAATAAATAAATAAAAATAAAAAAATAGCTAGAAGTGATAAGAATGCCTTCTTAAATGAACATTGCAAAGAAATAGAAAAAAACCAATAGACTGTAGAGTGACCAGAGATCTCTTCAAGGAAATTGGAGATATGAAGGGAACATTTCATGCAAAGATGGGCATGATAAAGGACCAAGATGGCAGAGACCTAACAGAGACAGTAGAGATTAAGAAGAGATGGCAAAATTACACAAAGAACTATACAAGAACGAGCTCAACGCTCCTGATAACCACGATGTTGTGGTCACTGACCTTAAACCAGACATCCTGGAATGTGAAGTCAAATGGACCTTAGTAAATCTGAGCAACAGCAAAGCTAGTGGGGGTGAAAGTATCCAAGCTGAGCTATTTAAAATCTTAAAAGACGATGCAGTAAAAGTGCTACATTCAATTTGCCAGCAAATTTGGAAAACTCAGCAGTGGCCACAGGATCGGAAAAGGTCAGTTTTACATACCAATTCCAAAGTAAGGCAATACCAAAGAATGTTCAAACTATCGCACCATTGCACCCATTTCACATGCTAGTAAAAGTATGCTTAAAATCCTACAATGTGGACTCCGGCAGTATGTCGATCGAGAACTACCAGAGGCACAGGCAGGATTTCAAAGAGGCAGAGGAACTAGAGATCAAATTGTCAACATACCCTGGATCATGGAGAAAGCTAGGGAGTTCCAGAAAAAACATCTACTTCTGCTTCATTGACTATGCTAGTCTTTGACTGTTTGGATCACAACAAATCGTGGCAAGTTCTTACACAGATGGGAGTACCAGACCATTTTATTTGTTTCTTAAGAAACCTATATGTGGGTTAAGAACTGTATACGGAACCACTGATTGGTTCAAAATTAGGAAAGGAGTCCAGGAAGGCTGTATATTGTCGCCCTGCCTATTTAATTTATATGCAGAGCATATCATTCATTCATTCATTCATTCATTCATTCATTCATTCATTCATTCATTCATTCTATTCAATTTTTATGCCGCCCTTCTCCTTACATTCAGGGCGGCTTACAACATATTGGCATTAGCACTTTTTAACAGAGCCAGCCTATTGCCCCCACAGTCTGAGTCCTCATTTTACCCACCTCGGAAGGATGGAAGGCTGAGTCAACCTTGACCCGGTGATGAGATTTGAACCGCTGACCTACAGATCTAAAGTCAGCTTCAGTGGCCTGCAGTACAGCACTCTACCTGCTGCGCCACCCCGGCTCTTATAATTAATGAGAAAGGCAGGGCTAGCTGAATCTGACTAAACAATGTCGTTTGGCGGAACCCAGGGGAAGAGCCTTCTCTGTGGCGGCCCCGACCCTCTGGAACCAACTCCCTCCAGAAATCAGAATTGCCCCCACCCTCCTCGCCTTTCGTAAGCTCCTTAAAACCCACCTCTGTCATCAGGCATGGGGGAATTGAGATACTCCCTTCCCCCTAGGCCTATACAATTTATGCATGATATGCTTGTGTGTATCTTTGGTTTTTTAAATAAGGGTTTTTAAAATTATTTTAAATATTAGATTTGTTACATGTTGTTTCATTATTGTTGTTAGCCGCCCCGAGTCTACGGAGAGAGGCAGCGTACAAATCTAATAAATGAATGAATGAATGAATGAATGAATGAATGAATAAATAAATAAATAAATAAAATGAATGCATACATGCATGCATGCATGAATGAATGAATGAATGAATGAATGAATGAATGAATGAATGAATGTATGGCTGTGAAAGTTGGACCATAAAGAAGGCTGAGCACCAAAGGATTGAAGTCTTTGAACTTTGGAGCTGGAGAAGATTCCTGCATATCTTTTGAACTGCAATCAAACCGGTCAGCCCTAAAAGCCACCTAATGAGAAGGAAGGACTCACTGGAGAAGAGCCCAATGCTGAGAAAGACTGAAGGTAAAAGAAGAACGGGACGACAGAGAACGAGATGGCTGGATGGAGTCACTGAATCAGTTGGCCTGAGCTTAAATGGATTCCAGGAGATTGTAGAGGGCAGACAGGCCTGGAGGAACTTTATCCATGGAGTCGTGATGGGTCAGACATGACTAACAACAACAATATCAACCCTGCCTTTATTGTTAATAACTTTATTAGGTACTTTTATTAGCTATTAGGTACCTTTATTAGGTATGCTCGATTCAAGGGGGCGGGCATACCTAATACTCTTTCCTGTTCCTATATTTAATAATAATAATAATAATAATAATAATAATAATAATAATAATAATAATAATAATAATTTATTGGATTTGTATGCCGCCCCTCTCCCCTCTTTTCCCCTGGACAACAATCCTATGAGATTAGCTGTGCTGGGACAGAGTAATCGATCCAAAGTCAACCCCTCCCCAAGCTGGCTTTCATCCTTAAGGCAGGACTAAAAACTAAACCTGGTGATTGGCCAGGCAGCTTTCATGCCTAAAGCAGGACTAGGACTCACAGTCTACTAGTAATTGGCCCAAAGTCAACCGGACGGCTTTTGTGCCTAAGATGAGAATAGAACTCACAGAACCTTTGTGATTGACCCAAAGTGACCCAGCCAGCTTTCATATCTAAGGCAGAACTAGAATTCCCTGTCCCCTGGTTTCTAGCCTGGTGCCTTCTCCAACTAGTCCAAACATATTTTCAGTCCCTAGGAAGCCTGCCGTATTTGGGAAATTGGACAAGCCATACAAGAGAAGAACAAAGCCCCTTCCATATTGTTTCCCCCCAAAACTAACACGTAATGCACATACATGTAAGGTATCAAGCTCGTATTGATAATACATACTCACACAAGGTTATGTGGCTGTGTGGGACTAGAATTGAGACAGAATAACAGGGATGTAAATTTGAGACTGTGCTTACCAAAGATATCCACACAAGAGTTTTTAAAGAAATCAGATTGGTGACCCTTTGACATCATGCTGGATATGAATGAGGGTCAGGGCTCTGATCACATGCGTGTAGCCACTTGACCTGTTATGACCCCTTTCTGGCAGACTGCCCCCCCCCCACGAGGGCTTACCTTACAAGCACCTGGAAGGAGATGTAGTTTGACATAAGGGTCAGCCAAGCCATTAAAATCCATTGGCTTCAGTCCCTGGGAAAAAAAAAACCACAGACATTAATTCCACTCTATTTACACTTCATAAAAATCTGTAGATATTCTCAGACATCCAAGTCATGGTTGTCCCAAAGGTGCTTTTTTCCTGGAGCCAACTGGGCTTTATTGTTTTTTTCTTTGAAGAGGTTTTGCTTCTCATCCAAGAAGCTTCTTCAGCTCGAACAGGATACTGGAGAATAGAAGGATTTATTTTTCTTGCAGACAATCTGAGTATTTTATTGGCAGTTCTGTGTTAGCAAAAACTTCAGAAGAGAAAGATTAAGGGGTAGTGATTTCTGACAGTCTCAAAATGGGTGAGCAGTGTGGTCGGGCAGTAGGAAAAGCAAGTAGGATGCTTGGCTGTATAGCTAGAGGTATAACAAGCAGGAAGAGGGAGATTGTGATCCCGCTATATAGAGCGCTGGTGAGACCACATTTGGAATACGGTGTTCAGTTCTGGAGACCTCACCTACAAAAAGATATTGACAAAATTGAACGGGTCCAAAGACGGGCTACAAGAATAGTGGAAGGTCTTAAGTATAAAATGTATCAGGAAAGAATGAACTCAATCTGTATAGTCTGGAGGACAGAAGGAAAAGGGGGGACATGATAGAAACATTTAAATATGTCAAAAGGTTAAATAAGGTTCAGGAGGGAAGTGCTTTTAATAGGAAAGTGAACACAAGAACAAGGGGACACAATCTGAAGTTAGTTGGGGGAAAAATCAAAAGCAACATGAGAAAATATTATTTTACTGAAAGACTAGTAGATGCTTGGAACAAACTTCCAGCAGAGGTGGTTGGTAAATCCACAGTCACTGAATTTAAACATGCCTGGGATAAACATATATCCATCCTAAGATAAAAATACAGGAAATAGTATAAGGGCAGACTTGATGGATCATGAGGTCTTTTTCTGCCGTCAGTCTTCTATGTTTCTATAACAGTTGGTCATTTGCAACCTTTTGCTTCAACAACCTTCTAAAACAGTGGTTCTCAACCTTTCTAATGCCGTGACCCCCAATAAAGTTCCTTGTAGTGTGGTGACCCCCAACCATAAGCCTAGCGCCAATTCTCCCAACAGAGATTTTAGCTGATTGGCAGGAAGGTCAGAGGGACACCCACACTGTGAATGCCTGATTGGTCGGATTATAAAAATATGTTTCAAGGCGCCAGAATAGAAGCTTTAGTTCCTAACACCAAGGGAGATTTGTCTTTTTCCCACAATCCCTGTGAAACAGTCATTCGACTCCAAAGGGGTCTTGACCCCCAGATTGAGAACCACTGCTCTAAAAGGATGCAAATTACCAGCTGTCTGCAAGGAATATAAATCCTTCCATTCCCCTCTATCCTGTCGGAGCTGAAGAGGCTTCTAGGATGAGAAGCGACATGTCTTTTTTAAAAAAAACAACCACCAAGAAGTCCAGCTGCCTCCAGAAAAATCACCTTTGGATTATCCGTTGTTCTTTCGGCCCCTCCACATATTCAGAAAGTTCCCCACCCTCTTCAAAATTACAAAATTCCCTCTCAAAAATAGATATTTGTGTTCCCACTCCACTTTATGGAGGTGATACTCTGGGCTAATTTCATTTCAGCTATAACGGCTCTAAGCAGTAAAGTCAGCTCCATCCTTTCCTCAAAATTACTTGCTGATTAAAGGGGAGGGTGGCAGGATATATTTATTAAAATCCTTCTGGCAAGGGATTGGTTCAGGTTTCCAGTGAAGAGTATCTTTGTCTTTTTCTCCACAGGCAGCCTTTTTTTTTGGGAGAAAGGAGTAGCTCTTGGTGTTCGTTTTTTCACTAAGACAATCTGCAATTTAGAGAAGAAAAGAATAACAGGAAATAAAAGATTGAGAAAGATAAAGTGTGTGTGTGAGAGAGAGAGAAAGAGAGAGAGAGAGATAAAGAGAGAGAGATAAAGTTGATGTCTGCATGTAATGGAGCTTCTTACTACAGGTAGTAGTAATCCCCACTACATGTACAGATAGTCCTACTACAGGTAGTCCTTGACTTACAACCAGCACCTGAGTCCTTCAGGATTGGGCAGCATAGAAGTCGAATAAACAAACAAACAAACAAACTGTTCAAAGTTACAAAAGCATTGAGAAAAAAATGAAAACCATCCCTCACACTTGTGACCACTGCAGCATCCCTACAGTCAATGTGGTCAAAATTCAGGTGTTGGCAACTGGCATGTATTTATGACAATTGCTGCTGCCCAGGGGATCACAAGATCACCCTTTGTGAGCTTTCAATGAGCAAAGCCAACAGGGGGGGGGGGGGAGAGCTTTATTCACTTAATGTGTAGCAAAAAAAAAAAAGGTTGCAAAATGAGGTCCAATTCATTTCACAATTGCCTTGCTTAGCAATGGAAATTTTGATCTCAATTGTTGTCATACACTGAGGACTTCCCTGTATTTCCTTCAGCTCTGCCCTGGAAGAGGAGGGCTCTTCATAGGCAAAAGCAAAAATAGCAGTCTGAATGATTAAGACCCGCACCCTGGGATAGGTCTGCAGGGCTTACGGCTTAGAATCGTAGGGCTGGAAGCAATTCAAAGGCCTTTTAATGTAATTCCCTGCTCTAGGCAGCAGTGACGGCGAACCTATGGCATGGGTGCCATAGGTGGCACATAGAACCATACCTGCCGGCATGCGAGCCATAGCCCTAGCTCAGTTCCAGTATGCATGTGTGTGCCGGCCAGCTGATTTTCGGCTCACACGGAGGCTCTAGGAGGGCATTTTTGGCTTCCAGAGGGCCTCTAAAGAGTGGAGGAGGGCGTTTTTGCACTCCCCAGGTTCCAGGAAAGCCTCTGGAGCCTCAGGAGGGTGAAAAAGAGGCCTACTGGGCTCACCAGAAGTTAGGAAATGGGCTATTTCTGGCCAATAGAGGGCCTCCAGGAGGGCCAGGGGAGGCAATTTTCGCCCTCCCCAGGCATTGAATTATGGGTGTGGGCATTCACGCAAGAGCAATAGCGTGTGTGCATGAGCTTTCAGCACCAGGAGGGGAAAAGGCTCGCCATCACTGCCTTACACCATATCCAGGTCAAAGGATTGTCTTGAAAGCCTCCAGTGATGGATCTTCTTCAACTTCTGGAAGTAAGCTGTCCTACTGGGTAATTGTTCTCACTGTGAGGATTCCTCCTTACTTCTATGTTGGATCTCTCTTTAATAAGCTTCCAAACATTGCTTCTTGTCTTGCCTTCTGGAATTTTGGAGAATAAAGTCGATCACCTCTTCTCTGTGACAACTCCTTGAGTACTGGAAGACAACTATCATATCCCCACTAATCCTTCTCTTCGTTAGACTAGACCAGTGATGGCAAACCTATGGCACGGGCGCCACAGGAGGCATGCGGAGCCATATCTGTTGGTACGCAAGCCTTTGCCCTAGCTGAGCTCCAACGTACAGGTATGTGCCGGCCAGCTGATTTTTGGCTCACACAGAGGTTCTGGGAGGGCGTTTTTGGCTTCCAGAGAGCCTCCAGGGAGGATGGGGGAGGGCGTTTTTACCCTCCTCCAGCTCCAGGAAAACCTTTGAAGTCCGAGGAGGATGAAACAAGAGCCTACTGGGTCCACCAGAAGTTGGGAAACGGGCTGTTTCTGGATTTGAGGGATGGAAGAAACTGTTTTCGCCCTCCCCAGGCATTGAATTATGGGTGTGGGCACTTGCACATGCACGATAGCGCACACGTATACTCTTTGGCACCTGAGAAAAAAAGGTTCGCCATCACTGGACTAGACATACCTAGTTCCCTTAACTGTTCTTTGTACACTTACAGGAGAGTAGAATAGAGTAGAGTAGAATGGAATAGAGTAAAATGGAATAGAGTAGAGTAGAATGGAATAGAGTAGAGTAGAATAGAGTAGAGTAGAATAGAGTAGAGTAGAATGGAATAGAGTAGAATAGAGTAGAGCAGAGAAGAACAGAAGAGAAGAGTAGACTCACAGAGTTGAAAAGGATCTTGGAGGTCTTCTAGTCCAACCCCCTGCTTAGGCATCCTATACTATCTAAGCCTTTCTTCTTCTTCTTTATTAGATTTGTATGCCGCCCCTCTCTGCAGACTCGGGGCGGCTCACAACAAGAATAGTAACAATATAACAATGTAACAAATCTAATATTAAAAAAAAATCTAAACCCATCATTAAAAGTCCAACCCCCTGCCTAAGCAGGAACCCTATAGCATCCTAGCCAAATGGCAGTCCAATTTCCTCTTTAAAATGTCCAGAGTATTGGAGTTCACAGCGTCCGCTGGTAGGTTGTTCCACTGGTTGATCGTTCTGACCGTCAGGAAGTTCTTCCTTATTTCCAGGTTGAATCTCTCCTTGGTCAGCTTCCAGCCGTTGTTCCTTGTCCGGCCCTCCGGTGCCCTGGAGAATAAAGTGATCCCCTCCTCTCTGTGGCAACCCTCTCGTATACCTGTAGGTTGCTATCATGTCCGCTCTGGCCCTCCTTTTCTCTAGGCTATCCATGCCCAGTTCCCGCAGTCTCTCTTCGTAAGTCTTGGTTTCAAGACCCCTGATCATTTTGGTTGCTCTTTTCTGTACCTTCTCCAGAGTTTCAATGTCTTTTTTGAAGTGTGGTGACCAGAACTGAACACAGTACTCCAGGTGTGGTCTGACCAGGGCATAGTAGAGTGGTATTAAGACTTCCCTGGTCTTGGAGTGTATTCCCCTGTTGATGCAACTTAGGATTGTATTGGCTTTTTTGGCTGCTGCTGCACATTGTTGGCTCATGTTTAGTTGATTATCCACCAAGACTTCGAGATCTCTTTCGCCGTCGCTACTGCTGAGAGGGGTTTCTCCCAGGCTGTATGTGTCCAGGTTTTTTTTTTACCTAGGTGAAGGACTTTGCTCTTGTCGATGTTGAACATCATTTTGTTGGTGTGGGCCCACTGTGTTAGTCTGTCCAGGTCTTTCTGTAATTTGAGCCTGTCTTCAAGGGTGTTGGCTACCCCTGCCAGCTTGGTCTCGTCTGCGAATTTGATTAGTTGCCCTTCTATTCCCTCGTCCAGGTCATTGATGAAAATGTTTGCACGTGTACTTGTGCGTGACACTTCTGCGCAGAATTGTCCCAGGCGGATGGGGCGGAACCTCCCGCTGCCGCTGTTACCGTTTCAGAACTGAGAGCAACCCACCGCGAGTTCGGAGCCATTGCAGAAATTTCAGCTAAACTGCCTTGGCTGGAGAATTGCCACAGGGAAAACGATAGACCAGCCAGAAAAATATTTTTAAAACCTCGCTCATATAAACATACTCTCTAAATAGTTTGCCACACAATCTCTAGAGATGCAAAGGGTGACGTTAAGGAAACAGAAACCTGCCAGCTGGGAATAAGGGTCATCTACTCTTTTCGAAGAGAGGTGGACTCTGGGTGAGTTTTGCTGTGGTTCTGAACTGCCGCAGTATTTCCCATGCTTCCCCCCCCTTGCCCTCTTCTGTTGCCACAGCAACGCCAGATGCCTGCGGATACCCAGTTGCCGCGCCGCCCGAGATGCTTGAAGATGCTGCAAGCCCA
This sequence comes from Erythrolamprus reginae, assembly GCF_031021105.1. Lineage (NCBI taxonomy): Eukaryota > Metazoa > Chordata > Lepidosauria > Squamata > Dipsadidae > Erythrolamprus > Erythrolamprus reginae. The sequence goes on along the minus strand of NW_027248528.1, from coordinate 593,961 downwards.
CCAGCTGGGGAGGGGGGGGAAACGAGGGGGGGGGGTGTTGTTTATTGCTGGTGTGTGAGGTGAGGGTCAGGGTTGCTGAAAAGCAGCTGTGGGCGAAGACCCCGGAGATTTGGTTTCTGACACTTGAAGAGCACTTGCCCGACTTCTAAAGGCTTTGTTAGATGGGGTAGAGAGAAGGGGGCTGAGTGTGGCAGGGGAAAAGAGAGGCTAAAATGAGCATTGCTAGCTCCATAATGAGATTTTCCGCCCCGGCGTGGCCTCTTTTATTAAATCAAGGCCGTTTATTGTGAAAACGCAACATGTGATGTGGAAAGGCTGGATACGAAGGCATGGAGGGTTATAGGAACGCAAACAGTGTCTTTTCAGCAAGGCTTCCGCAGCCTCCTGTTCTCCAAGTAAGTTGAGTTGAAGCCCTTATAATCCCCCATCGCCAACACGGGCTGCGTGTCTCTATTAACACACACACACACAAAATTCAGGAGTTGTCCAAACTCCACCAATTTGGAGAAGCTGCTTTGGAAGAGGTTTCTGAGGACCAGTAAAGGGACCAATGTGAGAATGATTACCTTGGCTCGTAGGATGGTGCAGTCAAGGGTGCAGCTTTCTGGATCATAGAGAATATCAAATTCAAGAGTCCCAAGGGATGCTAGAAAAAAAGGCCAGGCAGAAAGGAAAATACATGTTAAAAAGCGATCCGTTTTATCAGTGCTTTCTTTCAAGCTGTCTTTCCAATCCCACTCACAATCTGCAAATTAAGCTCCATCCATCTGTCCAGACCAGTGTTTCCTCAACCTTGGCAACTTTAAGACATGTGGACTTCAACTCCCAGAATTCCCCAGCCAGTCGTGATCCAGACAAATCGACCCCACCCAACCTTGCTTCAGATGAACTGGCTAAAAGTCCCATGAGGCTTGGCCAGCTGTTCTGTCTGGGTCACTCCAGAAGCCAATACCAACCCAAAAAGAGAAGCCAGACACACTGGTAAAAGGCAAAGGTAGTTTTATAAAATTCAAGAAAAACACAGGTAACAGAAAATGTCCTTACAAACAGGAAAATGCTGTATCTTCAGATATATCCACGAAGGCAAAAGTCCATGCAGCAATACAGAATTCTTGCTGCCAAGCCGAGGCTGTAGATAGCAGACCTACACCTCCCACGGGTCTTCCAAAGCTGCTGGGCCACAAGCCAGGAACAGAGACACCGAGAAACAAGACAGGATAACGCAACTCCAAACTGATAACACTCCACATGGCTTCAAGGGCTTGCCTGCCTTTTAAACCCTGCTAAGGAGGACCACACCCAAACCCAGCTGTTCCTAATTCAGTGCTGATAATACTTCTTTAATTGCTCCTTTCTTTGATCTGACCGTCTCTGTCGCATGTCAATGACAGCTTGAGCTTCATTACCTAATGACTCCAAACTACTGGCTGGGGAGAGCCCCCCCCCCGGGGCTCTCATGCTGTTCTCCTTCATCCCATTCCTGATTTTCCTCTCCCCCGTCCGACTGCTCAGCCCCCTCCTCTTCGCTGTCATCCTCCTCTGGGCATGGAGCCAGCAGAGACACAGCCGGTCCCTGAGCAGCCTCAGACTGAATCACAACAGCCAGCATAGCCATCTCTGAACTGGTTTATATCTTTGCATTTGCACGTTTGCATATACAACTGCACAAAGATGGGTTGTGAATTCAAATAATACCAGGGGTGCTCTTATGCTGATGGCTGGCCAACACTGTTCGTAAAAATTCTGTACATCTCTATGTAAATGTTCTCTATCCGTGAGCTATGGATAGGAGTGTACACTTTCATCTTGAATATCTCAAGTGCCCCGCTTCCCCTTCCCTTCTGATAATCTAATTTAGACACTAGTAAAACTGAATGTGATGTCCTGAATTAATTGCGCAAATACAGTAAGACATGTTAGGAGATGCATAATAATTGAGCTCCTGTTTCCCATAGGACAAAGCAAAGAAAGTTGACTTATGTTTCTGAATCAGCCATCAGTAGACACATAGAAATAAAACATATTTACACACCATTCAAAAGAGGGGAAGGCAACTAAAAGACCAGCAGTCAACACCAGATAAGCAAGACAAGAAAAATGAGTCTTTGGAGAGGGGCGGCATACAAATCTAATAAATAATAATAATAAACAAGCAAAAAACAAAACCCTAATTAAGGAGCTACTAAGGAGAAAACCAGGGGATCCCCTTACATCCCCTTATACTGACGAAGTTACCAATTTGGGTGACGAGATATCTGAAAACAAACAACCAAATTCAGAGCGCACCAAGGACTCCACAAATATAAGTGTAGGAATTATTCTACCTTCCTTATCACAGCCTCTTTTCCCCCTGCAAATTAAACTTCCTAGAATACTGTATGTCTTCTCTCTGGGACAGTTGCCCAGTTGTGAATTATTCAGGACCCATAAGGATGTCTGCAAAGATTGTTAAAAAAGCAATCAAGAAGGCGGCTGTGACAGTGCAATTCAAGATCTGTTTGTTTTTTAAGTGCATTGCATATGTGACACTACTAAAAACCAGGCAGAGCTATGATTACATCATTGTTTCTGCCATCTTGACTTTTTGATCATACCTTGGGGACTCACTATTTATTTCTGCTTTTGTTTTTCTCTAGGCCTAGAAAACTCGTTTGGCCTTGGTGACTTAGAGCTTTTCCCTCCCTCCTGTCTTCATGAAAGTATTTACACATTTGGGTGACATTTCTGAGCAAATAAATCCATCCACCCCACCTAGACGTCCCATCTTTTAAAGCTAGAAGGCTTAATCTGAGCTATGTAGGAACAATTTGCAGTACCTCGGTGGCATAAAACAAAACATTCTCTCCTTTATGGGTTCCAAGACATTGTGATTGATCTATAAATTGCATGGATCAATAGTCTGCCACAGTAAAAAGGTTTCTTGGCCTGGGTCATGGACTGCGTTTTGTCAATTTTGGAAGGAAATTTACTTCTACTTGCTTAGTCTCTGGCCTATTGTCGTTGCCCCATTTCACAAATAGGGCGTGTTCACCAAATGTGTGAAGTCACAATTCTTTCTGGCTTGGCTGCGTTGTGTAAGATAGCCATCGTGACCTGTTTATGGCACTAAAGGGCTCAGCAGGTAGTATGCACCCTACCGATTCTTCAATAAACCATGGTTTAGTTATTGTTAGGAAGGAGTTAGCTAGTCCCGAGTCCATAAAATTCAACCAGAAGAGAAGAAAGAGGATGGGCTTCCTCTCCTCACTCGTCAACACCAGGCATTTCTCGCTAGCCAAGCGATAGCCGCCAACGGTTGGGCTCCCTTTCTCTACCTGAGAAAAGCCAGATCCCAGAGCGCATGGCGAACATGCACAAACTGCTGATGAATGATGCATAAGAGATCAAGAGCAAAAAACGTGATGCATTCTCCCTTTCTCCCCACACTTACCCTCTGGTCTTCAGCCAGGCTACACAATTTTAAAGCCACGTGAAAAGGACTTACACATCCCCTACACATATGTTATCAGACTGTACCTCTTTGTATCAGGATACATTTATTCGTATGGCTTTCTGGATGGCTTTCTGTTTTGGTGCATGCCTCTGTCTGATAACATAGATCTCTCTGTCTCTGTCTCCCTCTCCCCTCTCCCCCTTCTCTATCTCTCCCCCTCCCTCTTACACTCTCTCCCCCTCCTTTCTCTCTCCCTCTCCCCCCTCTCTCCCCTCTCCCTCTTCTCTATCTCTCTCCCTCTCCCTCTCTCTCCCTCCCCCCTCTCTCTCCCCTTTCCCCCTTCTCTATCTCTCTCTCACACTCTCTCTCCCCTCCCTCCCCCTCTCTCCCCCTCTCCCCCTCCTTTCTCTCCCTCCCCCTCTCTCTCCCCTCTACCCCTTCTCTATCTCTCTCTCCCCCTCTCTCCCCCTCTCCCGCTCCTTTCTCTCCCTCCCTCCCCTCTCTCTCCCCTCTCCCCCTTCTTTATAGATCTCTCTCTCCCTCCTTTCTCTCTCTCCCTCCCCCTTCTCTTTCTCTCTCTCTCTCCCCCTCCTTTCTCCCTCCCCCTCTCTCCCCTCTCCCCCTTCTCTCTCTCCCTCTCTCCCCCTCCTTTCTCTCCCTCCCTCCCCCTCTCTCTCCCCTCTCCCCCTTCTCTATCTCTATCTCTCTCTCCCTCTCCCCCCCCTCTATCTACATTATCCACTCCTATTGTTGACCCAGAATCTGCGTGTGTGTACAGATGGCATCATTATCTCTAGACACCTGCAGATTTGTGGAAAGTCCCCAAGGAGACACCCAATGTCCTGAGATGTCAGGGACCACCCAGTGTCCCTAAAGAACCTCCCTGTGTACTAAGTACATCTTGATATCGCATTTACTGTGTGCCAGACTTTCTGGGCGATTCCTGTATCTCTTATGTGCTAGCCTTGCTGGAGGGTAAGAAATAGGTATGAAAACAAGAATCTTTGTGTGTTTAGAGCTTCTTCTCCATCTTTGTTAGCTGAATACCTGAAGTTTGTCTCTATTTTACCAAGCCACACCTTAAATTCAGCACAACATTATGTCAGCTTCCTTCCTCCACTCTTCCCTTGTTCTATACCTATCATTCATAAACCTTCCTTCCTTCCTTCCCTTCCACTCCTGCCTCTATTCTTCCCTTTCTCCCTTCCTTCCTACCTTCTTCTTTCTTCCCTCCCTTCCTTCTTTCCTCCCTCTCTCCTTTCTTTCCTTCCTTTCTTCCTTCTCTCCCTCTCCTCCCTCCTTTCCTTCCCTCCCTCCTGTCTTACGAGAGTCGGTGTCTATATGTGTGTGTGCGTACATACACCTGTAGGAGAGCATATAAATGCAATGTCTCTTTTATGCTGGGCTGTGTTAACAGCAGAGGGTGTGGGTTTGTGAGATTGTTTTTGCTAGAGAAGATGCCTGGGTGAACATCTGCATGCATGGGTTGTCCCAGAAACATGGGTGTGGGGCTTCAATAACTCTTCAGAGGCAGGTCCAAGGGAAAAACTGACATCCTGATTTTTTACTACCATGGCATTTTTTGCTGATACCCACAGTTCCTGCAACTCTCTGCACATAGTAGGTATGTGCTTGGACTGAGACAAATAAATGTGCACAGGCTTGACCAAATTTACCAAATATTTTCAGGCTTTGAATATGCATATTTATTTGCCTTACCATAAGCAGAAGCACAAGAAGCTGAGAACGGGGCATGTTTCCAAAAGATTTGGCTATCTAGTATTTCTCCTAGTCCTAAAGATAAATATGTGCAGGAACCAATTCTTTCCTTCATCTGTTCCTCTCCCACTACAACTCCAGTTGCAGCAGGTCACTTCATCCTATTGTGAATCCTGAGAGAAGAATGGTACGTGCATGAAAGCAACAGTTTACCAGATCCAGCCTGCAGGCATTCAGAGGACCACTTAGAGGTCAGCACAGAGTTTTCTGTCTCTTTTTACTGCCACCTAGTGGCTAGGCAGATTTTTGCAACCCCGGATTTGCTAGGTTGCATCCTTTTTCAGAATCTGTTTGCAAGCCGCAGGTCTCGGGGAAATTCACAGGCAGCCTTTTCCCCACATTTGGCCCACAAGCAGCAAATGATAATCCTATGAAGACTTGGAGGTTCCCTCAGCCATTGTGACTACTCAAGCCAACCCCAAATCCCAAGAGGAACATCTTTCAAAGCCCCAATTATGCTGGTTTGTGCTTGAATGACTGTGTATCATGTCTAGTCCCTGTATTGAGAAAGCTGTGACGCAGGGGCCATTAATGCAAAAGTAGCATTTTCTCTGGAAGGAGATGGGAAAGCACTGGTGGTCTCTAAGGTTTGGCACACTAAGCCAGTATCTACTCCGTTTTAGCCTAAAGTTAGCTCTGCTCTGATGGGTTGCAGAGTCAGAGAAGAGGCTCACGGTATCTTGTGATGTCATCTAGGGAGGAGGTGGCTCCCCAGGAGGGAGGGGGTTCATGCCAGAGGAGTAAGAGGCAAACTCAGCTCAGAGGCCAAATGTGAGAGAAAGAGGGTGAAGACAGAACCTCCCTAATGCTTCTCAGAATATACTGTAGGTGCCTACAGAAGTGAAACAATAAAGAACTCAGCTTGAAAGGATTGCCATGTATCATTCTCAATTTTGGGTTTGACAATCTAGAGCAATGATGGCGAACCTGTGGCAGGTGACATATGGAGCCATTTCTGCCAGCACATGAGCCGTTGCCCTAGCTCACCTCCAGCACACATGTGAATGCTGGCCAGCTGATTTTTGGCTCACATAGAGGCTCCAGGAGGGCATTTTCAGCTTCCGGAGGGCCTCTGGGGGGATGGGGGAGTGTTTTTGCCCTCCCTAGGCTCTGAGGCCTGTGGAGGGTGAAAAACAGGCCTACTGGGCCCATCAGAAGTTGAGAAATGAGCCGTTTCTGACCTCCAGAGGGCCTCTGAGAATGGCAGGGGAGGGGATTTTTCACCCTCCCCAGGCATTGAATTATGGATATGGGCACTCGCACACACGCTTTCAGCACCCGAGTGGAAAAAGGTTCGCCATCACCGATCTGGAAATTGTTTAATCACAGTAGATTATGAGTAGTGAAACAATATTGGAGAGCTTGGCCATGCAAGATTTGCATATGAGAAAGATAAGCATGGATTTGTGCATGTGCCGGTTTCAAATTCCGGGTCCAAAAAGATCCCAGATGGTTGAAACAAATTGCTTTTATGTGTCCCTCTAGATGTGAATCCAGCTACCTGAGTCTCTTAAATCTTGCCGGGTACGGAATAGCTTGATTTGGTGAAGGGAGAAGAGATAATATATATTATACCAGTGGTGGGTTGCTACAGGCTCGCACTGGTTTGGGCGAACCAGTACCGGAGGTGGCCAGAGGCTCCGCCCACCCACCTGGATGTCATCAAAAACACTCTGCGCATGTGTATGCACCCATGCATTCCTGTTCCTGAACCGGTAGGAAGGTAAGTGAAACCCACTACTGTATTATACATATTATAAAAATATATCATGTTTTTATTAAGATTTTTTAAATACGTTTGCTCAAAATTGCAACTTTCTCCATTCTGGGTGTGCTGTAGTGTAGAGGACAGAAATTGCCATATCATGTTCTGCAGACCTTTTAAGTTTATCTTTTACTATGGGCCAATGTGCATGTATTATTTTACTGTGCACTGAGTGTGGCTATTTACAATTAAGTATGACTGCCTCGGGGCAAAGACAGGATTCTGTTTTCTAGTTCTCTCTGGCGTTCACTCAGCCTAAAACCTCAAGAGATTCACTAGACTTTATTTCCAGATCAATGTGCAAACTATAGGAAGGTGGAGAAGCACATTTTATAGCATATATGACAAAGAATGAACAAGGTTCAGAACACAATGGTTACATTTAAATATCATAATGGCAGACTTGTTCAGGAAAGTCTCCCCAGAACGTTGGCTATAAATGTGACAAGGGCTCATACAAACATCACTTTTAAGTGAACAGTGTAGGTGGATGAATGTATTGAAGGAAGAGGACTGTATCTCTCTAGAACTGTGAGGGCGAACCTTTCTTTTCCTCAGGTGCTGAAAGAGCATGCGCTTGCGCTATCGCACATGAGCGAGTGCCCACACTCATAGTTCAATGTCTGGGAAGGATAAAAACAGCTTCCCCCACCCCTTGAAGGCCCTCTGGAGGCCGAAAACAGACTGTTTCCCAACTTCTGGTTGGCCCAGTAGGCTCATGTTTTACCCACCCCAGAGTCCAAAGGCTTCCCTGGAGCCGGGGGAGGGTAAAAATACCCCACTTCCCCCAGAGCCAAAAATGCCCTCCTAGAGCCTCTGTGAGAGCCAAAAACTAGCTGGCTGGCATACACATGCACGTTGAAGTTGAGCTAGGGCAATGTTGTAAACATGATCTAAGTATTGCCCACAAGATCATATGCTGCAACGTCCTGCCTCTCGGCGACTACTTCAGCTTCAACCACAACAACATGAAAGCACACAACAGATTTAAACTTAATATTAACCGCTCCAAACTTGACTGTAAAAAATATGACTTCAGTAACTGAGTTGTCGAAGCGTGGAACTCATTACCAGAGTGTCATCCCCAAACCCTCAACACTTTACCCTTGGATTATCTACGGTTGACCTCTCCAGATTCCTGAGAGGTCAGTAAGGGGCGAGTACAAGTGCACTAGAGTGCCTTCCGTCCCCTGTCCTATTGCTCTCCTATATCTCCTCTACCTTTCTTCTATTCCTATATCTCTTCTCCTATTCTTTCATTGATATGTTCTATTCCTATAACTTCTCTTCTATTCTTTCTTAGATATATTTTATTATGAGTATATCATCTATAACCTTCATTATGTATTTTACTATGTGTATACCCACTAAAAGACTCATTGTGTATTGGACAAAATCAATCAATCAATCAATCAATCAATCAATCAATCAATCAATCAATGACTTGCATGCCAGCAGATATGGCTTTGTGTGCAAGCATGGGACTGGGAAATTTAGGAGTTGAAGTCCACAAGTCTTAAAATTGCCTAGTTTGGAGACCCCACTCTATACCATTCCAGACCAATGACTGTCCAATCTCCTCTTTAAAACCTCCAGTGAATAATCCTCGAAGAATTCCGAGTTTCTGTTAGAGAGAAGTTGAGAAGATGAACATTGTTTTCCCTGTGACAAGAGCTAATGCTGAGTCAGTGGCAGCTAATCAATCAGTGAAGATTCCATTGTCCATGTTTTTGAGAACTGTTTTGTAAGACAGACTTGTTTATGACAAACATATTGTTTGCATAAGGTAGCATTTGAGAGAATATGGATGCCAGTGTGGTAGCAAGTTTACATTAAAGTGAAGGATGAACCTCTGGATGGTCATTCACAAAATTTTAATATGCCTTCCTAGGTATGTGGGGGGGAAAAAAAGTCTAAATATGAGTGAGTTGATGGGCATAATATGAGGCAGACTTGCTGGTTCTACTCAAACATCAATCTTAGCCTTGTTTGAATTATTGAACAAACTATGGTGACTTAGATCATAGGTCTTGCTAAGTCATAAACCACGACTGACAAACCACAATGGTTCACATTGGTTGAACAAATTATTAATGAGTCAGTTTGCACATTCCGCTGTCAGAATCAAACTAACTTATTATATGCCCCCACAGAACAATGTGCAAATTGAACTGCCAGCTGTCAAGCATTTCTATGTGGGATTTGTATTGAAGTTGTGTCTATCTTAAAATATAGGAAGAAGAAGAGAGAAGTTGATACGTGAAGTGACAGTCGATGAAAGAGAAATCTTCATGGAATGTGCAATGTAGCCAGCTGTTTTCCTCTTGGAATAAAGGATAGTTTGATCAAAGCTCATGTCTTCTCAACAGACAGGGGAATTATACTTACTGTTCTCATCAGAATCATATCCTTCAGTAGATTCACCTTCCCCTGTTCCTGGGGGTACAGTTGTTCCTTCCCCTCTCATCCTATCTTGGGTCGTCAGCACTCCTTCCAGCCCAGGATGCGGAAAATAAGCTGAGATTTGGGCAATGGGCCTTATCGGTCCAGGGGACACATCAATGGCCATGTGCTCTCGGATAGGAACTGATGCGCGGTCTCCACGGCGGACAGTCATTGGAGGAACAGTCGGCTGTGCTGAAAAAAGGGGAGAGAAATTCACTTATTAGTTTTCATCCTCAGTTGTATACTGGTATGCTAAGATGCCTTAGGCAAACTTGCTTGAATAAAACCCATTGGGCTTGATTTTCAAGGAAATACCTGTCTGGGTTTGTTCTTAATAAAGTGGCATTCAGCTTCTCCAGAAATGGGGGAGTGATGTTTCGGATACTGTATGTAAACTTTTCAAGATTCTACCATGTGGCGACAATGAAGTTGAAATCACCTCTGTCCCTGTTTCTGTCTCTCCCCCCACTCCCTCACTTCCTGTCTCTGTCTGTCTGTCTGTCTGTCTGTCTGTCTGTCTGTCTGTCTGTCTGATCTCTCTATCCATTATGTACCACATTTTAAATCTCCCTCACAGAGCCCTTATTACATTATACATTTTATAGAGACATCAGGTCAATCTACCCTGTGTACTCCTAATTCGTAAATTCTCTCCAAGGCCAGATAAATTTTGCACAAACCTTCTCCTTCAAGACTTAAAACCATTCATTACACGGGCAATAGCTAAATTTTATGTTCCTGCAATGAAAGCAAGATATAATTACCGGTAGTAAAATCATAATGATCTTTGTTTAAAATAATACTTCGGGTTTGATACATCTTAACTGATACCTCTTTATTTACATCCTGACGTTATTATTATTTTTAAAATTATTCAATGTGGCAAACATATCCAACACACTGTCCTCCTCCTATTTTCCCCACAATAACCACCCTGTGAAGTGGATTGCGCTGAGAGAGAGAGTGACTGGCCCAATCACCCAGCTGGCTTTCATGGCTAAGGCGGGACTAGAACTCCCTGTCTCCTGCCTGGTGATTGGTCCAAAGTCACCCAGCAGGCTTTCAGGGCTAAGACAAGACTTGAACTCATGGTTTCCTACTTTCTAGCTTGGTGCCTTTACCACTAGACCAGTGATGGCGAATCTTTTTTTCCTCAGGTGCTGAAAGAGTGTGCGCCCATCCCAGAGCCTCTGTGCAAGCGAAAAACCAGCTGGCTGGCACATACATGCACATTGGAGCTGAGCTAAGGCAATGGTTAGCGTGTAAGCAATATAGGGCCATCACTGCACTAGACCAAACTGGCAGGAATTCAAGGTGGTGAACATGTTCAATACACCCTCTTCCTCTTTCCCCCCCCCCGCAATAACAACCCTGTGGTGTGGATTGGGCTGAGAGAGGCCCGCCCAAAATTGCGCAGCTGGCTTTTATGGCTGAATCAAAAATTAGAGCTTTAACTACTAAACCAAATTGGCTGATAGTTTGATGAATTGTTAGGGGGATATATAGTTTTTGTTTTTATTTTGTATGTATTGATGTTTTAGATTTATCATCTAGGTAACAACTGTATTAACATAGCAATCGAGGAGTGAATGTTATACTACGTGATTTATTTCGCTACTTATTAGAAAATTATTGTATTCATTTGCTTCACACTGTTTTTGTACTTTTAAATTTCGCTTGTCATTGATGAAATAAATATTATTGATTGGTTCTCCCTCTAAACTAGGATGATTGGCAGGTCAAATTTGCTACTTTGCAGGGAGGCAAAGATTTCTTTGTTGCCAGAAGAATTGAGAAATTCAACCAGACAGTACCTTTAAAGGGAACAAACAAACAAAAAACCCTTTGTGTGAGCAAGTATTTATGATGGTGAACTACAATTTGTGTTAGTAAAGAAATACATGTATCTTATACCGGTAGTGTCAAGGAGAAATAACCAATGTTTAAGCTTTGAACTAAACAATTCATTATTTTCTTTGTAAGGTATTTCAGGTAGGTTTCGGGGAGGGGGGGAATTGACAGAAAAAACTGATACTTTCTAGGCAAGAAATGCACCTCTCTTAATCATGGCCACATTGATGTTAGATAGGTTTCTCAACCTTACTGATATTTACACTTCAACTGGCTGGGGAATCCTGGGAGTTGAATTCCACAAATCTGAAAGTAGCCAAGATTGAGAAACATGGGCTAAACCACAGGAAATTGGCTATGTCAAGCAGGCTAACAGCCTAAGGCTATTTACTCTATGTTGACTATGTTTGAATACAACCCCTTGTATTCAGAAACAGAAGTGCAGAAAATGGCTGGTTAGGTATGGTAAGGTAAGGTTTGCTGATGACTGAGAATTCTACTAATTCATTTAGTAGAATTAAACACTTATTGCAATGTTTTTAAGCATCCTTGTGTTTGTTCATTTGCTTGATTTGTATTTCGACATTTTAGGATTCTTCCCAGCCTACTAACAGATTGCATTTATAATCTTTAGTAACTTACTTTAGTTGGAGTCTTCTCAGTAACTCCTCACTTAAATTTGCTACTAAAGAAATCTATGGTTCCCTCGGGTTGACTCAGCCTTCCATCTTTCTAGGGTCGGTAAAATGAAGACCTAGATTGTTGGGGGCAATATACTTACTCTTTGTAAACTGCTTAGAGAGGGCTGTAAAGTACTGCGAAGTGGTATATAAATCTAAATGCTATTCCCCCCAAAAGTGAGTTATCTCCACAACATTGCCATATTCCCATGTATACCACAAATCACCACTACATTCTGTATCATTCAATTCCATCAATTAAGTAGATGTTATAAATCACATTAAAAAGGTACCTTCATTTTTCTATTCTACATGATGACTTTGGGAAAAGAAGACGTTTTCATTTTTTCGATTGCAAATGTAAATCTAATATCTACAGACCTTTATCTATAGGAAAAAAGCTAATACATCAATGCATGTAGGAAATGTTACATAAACATTGAATAAACGAGGAGACTAAACTAGTGATTCTATCGCCACTTATCTTTTTATGTTTTACATAACATTACTACACCCATTTGCGGTTTCTTATAGGGAAGGGACCCAATCCCTTTTCTTTCTTTCTTTTTGTTTATGTTTTTCTGAACTAAACTCCAGGTTTTTCCAGATTTATTTCTCTTCATCCCAGTTTCTCATGGTCCACTATGTGAGTCACTTCCTCACTTCCCAAAATTTGGGCTGGGGACCTTTTTCTGGCTGTTCCCAAATTTTCCCAAACTTTTTCTGTTTGGGTGAATGAAATGAATGATTATTTTATAAAGAGATTTCTTTTTGATCTCTTTCTCCTAACAGGTAAACATTTCAACAGATACTGTTACTGAAATACCATCAATACTGTCCAACTCATCTTTTTCCATTTCCTTTGTTAGCAAGCAGGTGAAAAGTTAGGATGTTGGTGCAGTGAACAAAACTGACGACAGATTTTAAAAAAAATTATAAACATCCGAACTGTACTGTTTGAAATAGCCTGATGCGCTACAAGACTGCAGTGGTCTAGCCACTTTATAGAAATCAAGTTCCACTGAATTCACTGAACTGAGGTCTATTTCTGATAGACAGAGATGCATTTAAATAAAAATAAGAAGGAAAAGGGCAAAACAGGAATGAAATCAAAGGTTACTAGATCACTATGCAACATGAGACATGGAATGTCAGTCAACAAAATTTCAAACTCTAATTAGAACAAATTTTGCAGCAGTGGTCTCTCTCCCCCCCCCCCCTGCCTCCCTCCCCATCCAAATTTTAATGATGGTGAGATAATTATAAGTGAATTAGGAATTTCTCTCTCCTGGACACTTAGTGACATTTTAATAGAGCAGTATATTTTGAAATTAGTATTAGCTCCAGGCTTATTTTACATGAATCACGTGAATTTGTTTTCTTAGACAATAGTCACAGGATGAATTTGCTGAATTGAATTGTGGTAGTTTTGTTTTTTGAAAAGAGAGGGAGGGGGGAAGAGGTCTGCACAAGGGTATTTTCTTGAACAAACCTTGCCTCAATCCACCAGTTCTCAATCATTTTCATAGCTTCCCTGCATCTATTCCCATCGCAGGAATCAATTTTGCCATCTCTGTTTCTTGACACCTTTGATTTCACCCCAACTTTTACCCTGAATATCGCACCCGGTGTCCCCGTTTTCCAGATTATACCTGAGATGCCTCTTATTCTTTGAAGAAGCACGTTTGAATCGTTTTCTACCCTGATATCCCCCCCAATCTTCACTCTCCTCACCCCTACATTCCAGCCATTGCCCCCTTCCCCCCAAATTACCTTTTCGGCCCCATAGCAGCTTCCCCAAACTTGTCCCAGCCTTTGCCTCCTCTCCCGAATATCACCTGCTGCCGAACAACTCTGCCAAGTCTCTTCCTTCTTGGAAACTCTGCCAGATTGTGACCCCACAAGTTGCACCCTGCAACTATTTTCACGCAACCCCACACCCCGGGCTTCCAAAGGCTGCACACTCACCCCCTTTTCCCACTCGGTCCCACGGGACTCCCCCCTCCCCCTGCCCCCTCCTACCTGGGTGCAGATCCCGTCAACAGGTTCCAGTGAGGAGAAGGCGATGCAAGGAATGAGCGGAAGGGATCGATTGGGGATCCCACGGACTTCGAGCGAGCGAGCAAGCGAGCGAGAGAAAGCGCACCAGGGAAGTGGGGGTTGCAGTCGAGAGGTGGAGACTATTGTTTCTATTGAGAATGGGAGGGGGACGGTGCAGAGATCTGATACGGAATACATAGATTAGATTAGAGGATAATAGGCGGAACTATTAGACTTCGTGTGTGTACTCAGCCGTAGCAAAAGAAGAAAAAAGAAAGGGAAAAGAGACAGAAGTGATCAGAGGCTCGCGGGGGTAAATCAACTACCAAGATTGAGGCGAGATAAACTAGGTGTGTGCGTGTGTGTGTGTGTTGTGCCCCGAGGGAATATTGATTTAAAAATTTCTCTTCTACAGTTTTAACTGGACAGAGAGACGTATATATTTTTAGCGTTGCTCATTCTTTCCCCTAAAGAGAACAGGGGAAAGATGAGAGTATAAAGAACGATGAATTATTAAATACTTCTGCATTTCCCCCTGGGCTTAAGGTGAGTGCATTTCCTTAATGTAAGAAATAAATAAATAAACAAACAAATAAAATAAATAAATAAATAAATAAACTGCACTTAAAACATGGTTGAAGGCATATCCATAAATGCAAGGGATAATGCAGAACAGAATAAGGGAATAGAATAGAGTAGAATAGAGTAGAATAGAATGGAATAGAATAATGCATTTCTATGACTAAAGTTACATAATATAACAGTGGTATTACATAGATTATATAATGTGATATTGTTAATAAGGAGGCTTTGAAAAAAAAGGAAAAAAAGACTGGAATACATTATAAGTGAGGAGGGGTGAAAGGGGGAGTGATTATTCCTAAAGAGATGTACTGTATTGGGGAAAATAAGTGTGTGTAAATGTGCAGATACTAGAATGTGTGTGTGTGTGTGTGTGTGTGTGCATGTGTGTATGTGTGTGTATGTGTACACTATACAGTATATAGTATATACACACACAAACTATGGGAGGGTATATGTGTGTGTCTGGGTGTGTATAGTATACGCACCCACCCACCATAGATATAGTATGTATGTATGCATGCATGCATGATGTATGCATGTATTTATGTATTTATGTATTTATGTATTTATGTAGAAACATAGAAACATAGAAACATAGAAGTCTGACGGCAGAAAAAGACCTCATGGTCCATCTAGTCTGCCCTTATACTATTTTCTGTATTGTATCTTAGGATGGATATATGTTTATCCCAGGCATGTTTAAATTCAGTTACTGTGGATTTATCTACCACGTCTGCTGGAAGTTTGTTCCAAGGATCTACTACTCTTTCAGTAAAATAATATTTTCTCATGTTGCTTTTGATCTTTCCCCCAACTAACTTCAGATTGTGTCCCCTTGTTCTTGTGTTCACTTTCCTATTAAAAACACTTCCCTCCTGGACCTTATTTAACCCTTTAATATATTTGATATATATATCCTAGTCTCCCTTAATTTTAAAAATTCCAGCTAAAAAAACATTTAACACACACACACATATATATATATATATATATATATATATATATATATATATATATGTGTGTGTGTGTGTGTGTGTGTGTGTGTGTGTGTGTGTGTGTGTATAATATAATATATATATATGTATTTATGTATTTATGTATTTATGTATTTATGTATTTATGTATTTATTTATTCTTATTTATTTTATTAGATTTGTATGCCGCCCCTCTCCGAAGACTCGCGGCGGCTCACAACAGCAATAAAAACAATATAACAGTGGAACAAATCTAATATTAAAAATGTATGTATGCATGTATATATTTATGTACCCTGCTTCCCCCAAAACAAGACGTCCCCTGATAATAATAAGTGAACGCCAATAAGGCCAAGCACTTATTTCAGGATTCAAAAAAATATAAGACAGAGTCTTATTTTGGGGGGAATACAATATGTATGTATGTATGTATGTATGTATGTATGTATGTGTATACACACATGCACACATACACACATACACACAGAAAGAGCGAGAGAATGAGAGAGAGAGAGAGAGAGAGAATTTAAAGAAAAGGACTTGGGCAAAAACTGATCAAAACTAAATCACTTGGTTTCTTACAAAAGGAAATAGTTACTTATACTTCTGCTGGAGTGCGGGTTTATCTAGAAATGCTACTTTGTGGGTACAACTTTTTCCTGTTTCTAATGTGTTTTGCTGTCTGTACTTAGTATGGATTTTTTAAAAGAGATATCAGGATTGAAGATAGCCAGAAGAGTGTTATGATGAGTCCAAGACAGCACAAGGAATCCTTTTTTTCTATTCCAATAAGTAGCTTTTCAGGAGTTAGCATGCACTCCATGCATTTGGCAGGACTGATAGATTAGGGTCAACAACTCACCGTAAACCTTTCCAGAAGGTTCCAACTAGGGTTCCCCAGTCATAAAAGGTCATAATTGCTCCCTGGTGGCCCTCATTTTTTCCACTCACTCTGAAGGAGCATTTCCAGAATCAAAACAAAAACATTTGAAGCTTCACAGTAGCATCACTTCCCTTGAGTGTGGGGCATTGAAGTTTTTCTGCTCTGCCCCCCCCCCTCCGGTTACTATGGCAACACTGTCCTGGACCTACTCCAAACCAGGAAATGTTTGTGATGCTGCATATGTTATTGAATGACATTTCAAGTGTTAGTCAAACATATAAACTTGCCTTGGGCCTGGCAGAATGGACTGGAATCCACCCCCTCAAGTTGGTAAGGCTTAATTAGAGCCCAAGGTTTGAAGTTGCTCTTAGGCCTGGATTCTGAAAAAAGTGCGCTACAGGCCCCAAACCTCCCAAAGTTTATGATAGTTGAGCAAAGGAAAATAGATTCGCCCGTCCTCAGTAAGGCTCAGGTCTAGAAATTAGGAGAGTTCTGGTTTAGATATGAAACCTGACTTTGGGTCAGACATCATCAGGTGACAATGAGTTCTAGTCCCACCAAAGCCAGCTTGATGACATGGGCCCAGTCCCTCTCTTTTAGCTCAACTTACCTCATAGGGTTGTTGTGAGGAAAATAGGAGAAAGCAGTATTAATATGCATGTTTACCACCTTGAGTTACTTATAAAGTAATAAAGAAGGGATAAAAATCTAATATTTATTATTACAAAAATTAAAAATGTTTACATAGGATAGGCAGATATATTTCATACATCAATGAACATTGGGGGCCTTCAGGATATTTTGTTTTGACTAAAGGTGCATTCTTTAGACCAGTGTTTCCCAACCTTGGCAACTTAGAGATATTTGGACTTCAACTCCCAGAATTCCCCAGCCAGCGAATGCTGGCTGGGGAATTCTGGGAGTTGAAGTCCAGATATCTTCATGTTGGCCAGGTTGGGAAACACTGCTTTAGACAACTAACAGAGCATTAGTGAACTGGAGCTTTTAATCACTTTTTTAAAAAAGCAACAATATAAATTAATCCATACATATCAGTCAACTCCTTGGACACCATATGGTTAGACTGTGACAACCATAATAATCCCAGTAAGACATTCATGGGACCTGCTACTTAGGCACTGTCTCTCATAGTTGGCTAGGGAATTCTGGGAGTTGAAGTCCACACATCTTCAAGTTATTAAGGTTGAGAGACACTGACTTAGAGTAATTGCACATGGAAATCACCTCAGAGTACAAAGAGCTGAATAAGCAAACCTTGGAAATTCTGATCTTTTTGTGGCTAGATGCCAGCAACTGTTTTATATATACATGTGTGTGTGAAAGAATTTAATGATACAACTCTTCACACACACCCCAAATAAATTTTATTTGGTTTTGGTCTTTCAACATCTCATGTCAAGAGCTATCTGAGTTTCGTACATTCATACAATATTCTTAACAGTATTTGTTGCTTTTAAAATAATTACAATCCATTATCATTTCATTTTCAATACATCTCCCATATTTCTTTTCCTCTTAATATCTGTCTTTAGTCTTTTTCCTATCTTATCCCCCCCCCATTTTAGTGGGGAAAAACAAACAAAGATGTGGTCATTTCACAATTTATATGTTTCTAATAATAGTATATTTTATTTCACTTATTCCCTAAACATTAATCAAAAATCAACTTATAATTTCTTTATCCTCTTTTCCATATCATTATTTTTCCCTTACAAGATGTATTTCCTTACATATTTCAATCTTTATATTTTCTTCTATTTTTCAATCTTCATCTTTTCTATTTATATTCATTTCTACGTGTAATTCATATACAGTATATTTTATCCTTATTACAAGGAGTAATTTATTTATAGTTATGTAATATTAGTAAATTCATTAAACATCTTTTATCATCATATTCAAAAATATTACTTTTCTTTTTTATATACTATTTAAAAGTTACATATTTTCAATCCTCATATTTTCTATTACCAGGCTTCTATTTAAAAATATTACTGTTTTCAAATGGAAAGGTTAATGGAGTTGCAATTATGTGAAAACAAATGGGTGAAATTAGAAAAACAGATAAACGGGATGAAGAATAGAGAATTAATCTTTACAAAGTGGAACAGGAGCGACTTAGGTAAATTAATAGGCCCCATGAAAGGGACTATGGAAATTTGGAAAAAATGGCAGGGGAAAATAGGATTATATAAATCTAAACTGTCATCGCTTTATGTAATAAATAGAGATAATGAAACAAATTTAAATAGGGTTATAGGAGAGTTGAAGGGAAGAGGGATAACTAAGATATAACAGTTATATGAGAAGGATGGCAGGCCAAGTAGAAACCGTATAGAATGGTGGTTAGGTAAGGGAAGGTGGCTACAAATAAATGCAATATGTAAATATCTTAACAAAAGGGAGAATAAAGAAGTACTATTGAGGGAGGAGACAGGGTTAGAGAAAATAATAAGAGAAAAAAGTGAGGGTATAAAGGCGCAAGCAACCAATGTATATAAATTGCTAGTGCAGTCAGACAGGGACACGATTTAAGGATTGACTAAATGGTGGCAAAATGAGATACAAGTAGAGGTACAAGAGATGGAAAATATAGTAGAAAATATAAGGAAAATTAAAAATACAAGAATCAGGGAAATGAGAAGGAAAATATTACATAAGTGGTATTTTACTCCCGTTCAACTCGCACACTTTCAGCAGAATGTCAGGGGGAATTGTTGGCATGGGTGTCAAGATAAAGGCATGTTTATGCATATGTTTTGGGAATGCCCGATAGTGCAGGAATTTTGGCAAAAAGTGAAAGAGGATATCAATAGAATGCTAAAAATACAATGGACAATCACTAAGGAAATGGCAGTACTAGTTAAAAGCAATGCGATGGGAGACTAGAGAAATAAAAAAGCAGCAATAGAAAGTGCTCAGGCAGTAATAGTTTTGGGTTGGAAGGATGCAACAAAATAGACAATGCAAAATGGTGCTCTTGCTTCAAATAAAAAATTCCTCTTCATTGTTCTGTGCTCAGTTCATTATTTTACTTTTATTAATCCAATATATATGATAATTAATTTATTTAAGTCCAAAACAGCTTGCAGTTCAAACATTGTGGTTTTTTTCTTTAAAAAAACATCTTCTTTTAAATCTTCCAATAAAAACTTTTTTCCTCCTAGTTCCCAAATGTTATTTTTCAGTTTTAATATGCTTGACCCGCTGCTAATCTTTAGCTTCCTTATTTCTCCCCCTCATTTTTTTTTTGGGGGGGGGGTTGTTTTGAAAAGCAAATAGTCTTTTTTTATCACAAATCACAAATCTCTCACATTTTCCTCCTGCTCAGTCTTGTTAATTCTGGTCCTCCTTCAATTTCATGGCAGCCATATTTGGTTCTGCACTATTGGCTAGAAACTTGCCAGTTCACGGAGGAGAGTTAGGGATCCCTTCTACCCTCCTGGTGGTCCTCCTTCACTTTGCCCTCTCTATGGAATACCCTTAGGTCTGAATTTGGACTCTTGGGCATGGAGTGTTTGGAGCCAGCCCCACAGCTCCCGGTCCCTGCTCCTGATCTTGCCGAAGGAGGAACCGGAAGTCAATGATACAACTCTTTGTATCATTACATCCCCCAGAAAATTCTTCAGCTCGGAACTAATCTGTGCATGTATATTTGTTTCTGTAGCCAAATCAGCTGTTCCTCCAACAGACTGAATCAACAGAAGTTAAAGTATTACTTGGCTGAAAGTCCTTATCTCTGAGGAAGCATCATGCTATTTTTGTGTAGCTGGACATTTTTTTTTAAAAAAAAGTAAGAACTGCAAAAGTGATAAAAGAATGACTTCACACTGCATACTCACACTCAAATGATGACACTTCATTCCACAAGGCTGAATTTTGGCTGCCCACTTAGACAAATAGATTTCGATCCATTTATGGAGCATAACTATTTACTATATTTATTTACAGAGAGCCAGTTTGGCCCAATGCTTAATATCTAGAAACCAGGGGACAGTGAATTCTAGTCCTGTTTTAGGCATGAAAGCTGACTGGGTGACTTTGGATCAGTCCAAATTCACCCCACCGGAGGCATACAAATCTAATAAATAATAAATAAAATTGTGGGGGGAGGAAGGAGTATTATAAATGTTGACTGCCTTGTGATGCTTATAAAGTGATAAAGATAGGAAAAACTACTAAAAATAATAAATTACTATGGCTCATAGTTGGGATAGCTATTTATTGTGTGTGTGTGTGCGTGTGCATTGCACATGTGGTTAATTACATATCCTGCTTAGCTTGGGAGCTTCCCAAAGACAGCTGGGTGACCCAATTTCCCTGAAATAAAATGCTTTTAGTCTATCCAATAAAGCTCATACTTTTTCTATGATACATTAAAAAAATTATAGCTGTGGATGAAAACAAAAAACAAAATGAAAAACATTTGGTTTTGATTTCTATGCTGCCCCGAGTCTTCATAGAGGGGCGGCATAGAAATCCAATTAATAATAATAATAATAATAATAATAATAATAATAATAATAATAATAACAATGGGAAGAGCTTTCTCTGTGGCGGCCGCTACCCTCTGGAACCAACTTCCCCCAGAGATCAGAATTGCCCCCACCCTCCTCGCCTTTCGCAAGCTCCTTAAAGCCCACCTCTGTTGTCAGGCATGGGGGAACTGAGATATGCCCTCCCCCCTAGGCCTATACAATTTATGCATGGTATGTTTGTGTGTATGTTTGGTTTTTTTTTTTTAAAATAGGGTTTTTAAAATTATTTTAAATATTAGATTTGTTATATGTTGTTTCACTATTGTTGTTAGCCGCCCCGAGTCTGCGGAGAGGAGCGGCATATAAATATGTGAGCTGCCCCGAGTCTTCGGAGAGGGGCGGCATACAAATCTAAGTAATAAATAAATAATAAATAAATCTAATAACTAACTAACTAACTAAATAACTAACTAACTAAATAACTAACTAACTAAATAACTAAATAACTAAATAACTAAATAATAACTAAATAAATATAATAATAATAATAATAATAATAATAATAATAATAATAATAATAGTTTGATTCGTCTGTACATTGCACCCCCTTTTGTTCAGACAGAAGCTTGCATTAACTGCATTTACACCTGCACATGGACATGTGTGAAAAAGCAGTGACAAAGTAAAGATTTTGGGGGGTCTTTCCCTCTAGGGGGCACTGGATCATTTCATTCCCAGCTGCCTTGTCTGGCTGTGGCTGCAGTGGTCTCTTAACATCACAGACAGAGACTCTGGAATCCATGGGTGGATTGTCACCCAGCCGCAGTGAGGAGAAGGATCAATTTAATTCCCTCTCCAGCCATTAATTTTCTCCGCTATCTGTCAAATTGTGAAGGAAGAGGGAGGGATCATTAGGGACTGGAGCGCCGTGAGTTTAATTAAGCAGACGAGCAGTCCAAGCGGTGGGGAGAGGAGTCTCGTGTCAGTGGTTTCGAACCCCAACTTTTATCCCCTCCTCAAATTGAGACCTCCCCCACAAGTCCTGCTGGCAGGCAGAAGTGGGCACAAAGGACAATCTTGAGATGTCTCTTTCGAATTATTAGTAGCCTGATTAAAATGCAGCTGCTGCTTAAGTGGCAAGTGACATTTTATTTCTGTCCCAGCCGCTCCACGCGACATACCTGGCATTTGGAAGTGTGGCAGGCTGACAGGGAGGGAGCAAATAGGGAATCTCTCAAAAACGATGATTTCATCCCCAACTTGGCCAAACTTGCTCCCTTCTGGCCTCCCGTCTCTTGAGTCCCTGTTCAGCCACGCACCGACTGTCCACATGTGAAATTTTCATGGCACATTTCTGTCTTTGGCTGCTATTCCTGGAAGCACTTTCACACCCGCCTCCAGGGCTGTTTATTGTGGGGAAGCAGGAGCAGGGTAGGTTTTTGGTGGGAAGCATCTTGCGCAGAAAGCTGGTGTGTGTTTTGGGTATGTGCCTATGTGTGAGTGTGATATTTTGGTTCGAGGATCTGGGAGCTGATGCCTGTTTCTGGAGGTGTTGAGGGAACTGTGCAAAGGGAGCATCTGAAGCTCAAATCTGCACCATCTTGTCCTGTAGCCTCCCTTGGGCCCCCCAAGATAAGGTACTTATCCCACTTATGACTGTATGACTGCAACTTGTTGCTTGTATCTTTAAGAATTTTATTAATATTGTTTCCTGATTGCTTATTTGACCCCTATGACCATCATTAAGTGTTGTACCTCATGATTCTTGACAAATCTATCTTTTTGTCCTATGTACACTGAGAGCATATGCACCAAAGACAAATTCCTTGTGTGTCAAATCACACTTGGCCAATAAAGAATTCTATTCTATTCTATTCTATTCTATTCTATGATCGAAACACGATTGAAACATTTAAATACGTTAAAGGGTTAAATAAGGTTCAGGAGGCAAGTGTTTTTAATAGGAAATTGAACACAAGAACAAGGGGGCACAATCTGAAGTTAGTTGGGGGAAAGATCAAAAGCAACATGAGAAAATATTATTTTACTAAAAGAGTAGTAGATCCTTGGAACAAACTTCCAGCAGACGTGTGTGATAAATCCATAGTAACTGAATTTAAACATGCCTGGGATAAACATATATCCATCCTAAGATAAAATACAGGAAAGAGTAAAAGGGCAGACTAGATGGACCATGAGGTCTTCTTCTGTCGTCAGTCTTCTATGTTTCTATTCTATTCTATTCTACTCTACTCTACTCTACTCTACTCTACTCTACTCTGAAGATTTTCTGTGATTCATTTTGGCAGCCATTAATTTTCATAGAAAATTTTAAGGGGTTTGTTTTAATGCTCTCCAGAATATTTTTTCAACTTCTCATCTAGCATATGACCTGAGATTTTTCTGGTTATTTTTCTCTATACATTGTCCAGATCTGATCCTACTTAGATTTTTTTTTTTTAATGTTCAGGTAAATTCAATCTCATGCTGCCATTAGCTAGCTGTTTCCACACATTTCCCCTCCAAAATTTAGAGACATTTGGTATTATTAGAAGAATAATTTGGGGTTTCTCAAGAATAAATAAAAATGAGATCCCGATAGTACAGCAGCAGATTTTTATAGGGGGAGCTTGTCCACGTAGTGAAAGTGTTTACCTGCTGATTCTAGGGTAACACTTGAGGAGTGTGTGTGAGTGTGTGTGAGTGTGTGTGTGTGTTTATTCTTGTGAACACGCAATTCCTCTGGGAGACCTAATTTAATTAATTCTGGTTGTGTTTGCAGACTTTATTCTTTGATATGTGGATTAGGCCTGGGAACCTTATTGCAGGGTTTGAAGAAGTTTGCTAAGTTGATTAACTTGGAGACACTGATTCTCAGACCATTGTGGATTCTGTTAATACTTTAAGGGAAGATGCAAACAGTATAAAGAATAAAATACATTTGGATATAAAATTTCTAACAGTATATAGAAATCAACAGGCTTGGGCATTAAATCTTACTTCGAAGATGGTGTCAGGATAGCAGACCAGACAATACAAGGCAGGCTAAATTGCAAATATAGCACAGATCTTATTTCCACTCAACTCCAACACATTATTTTCCAAGATGACTTACTCATTCTGCCAAATCAGGGGGGTAATTAGAGGATTAGGCTTGCCAATGACATATGGGTTCAAATCAATGGCTGTTTTTCAATTTAAAGTATTTCATTAGGGTATCATGGGAATGAAGGCAGGACCTGAGAAAAAAGGGTATTTTTTGAGGCTGTGTAAATCTCTGAGAATTTCCAGAGAAGACTCCAGGACCAGATTGTTATATCTGCCAAGTCAAATGAGAGCTTGAAGTTGATTGGCTCCCATGCGGCAAGCAGACAAAACCCGCCAAAACTAAACCATTATCTAGGATTTTGCTGTGCTTTCGCAAGAGTATAAATAGGGCAATGGGTGAGCCACTGCTGTTGTTGGGTTTAAGCGTAGTTGGTGTGTGTTTACTGTTCCAGTTCTTGTATGAATAAAATATTTGAGCTTCAACAGTCTCCTAGAGTCACTGATTTAACAGTGGCAACGAGGGTGTGCGAACTCTCGCACAACTCTACTCAGCATGCACTCGTCTATGGCTCAAACGCCCAAATTCTTTAATCCTGAACACGAGACATGGACTTCTTATATGTCCAAATTTCGGATCCTCTTGCAAGCTAGCAACCTCCATGATGGCTCCAATGATCGGAACCAGCTGATTTTCCTGAACTATCTACAGCCTAGCCCACACCATCTACAGCCTAGCCCACACTCTCACCGATCCAGTGTTTGTGGAGACCATCGCATGGTCTACCCTTCAGGCGAAATTCTCCATTCATTTTCAACCAACAACAATCCCTGTTGTACAACACTTTTTGCACACCCTTGGCAGTGGCTCTATTTTTGCAAAAATTGACCTCACTCAGGCATACCAGCAATTGCCTATAGACCCCTTAACCGCTGAAGCTCATACCATAGTTACGCATAGGGGAGCCTTCAAGTGCACCAGATTACAATTTTGTGTATGTGTAGCCCCAGGCATTTTTCAAAACCTTATGGAAAGCTCCTTCATCAAATTCCGGGCATCATCCCTTATTTCGATGATGTATTAATCTCGGCTGAGTCCAAGGCACAGCTGTGGGAATAGGTCAGGGCAGTCCTCAGGAAATTTAGGGACACGGGGCTGCAGGTGAAGCCTGATAAGTGTTCCTGGGGTATTCCCAGCATGGTTCTTAGGGTTTCGGATTGCCAAACAGGAATTCGCCCTACAGAGGAAAAGGTTGCTGCTATAAAAAACGCCCCAACCCTCACAAACAGAAGCGAATTACATGCGTTTTCAGGCTTGCTTAACTTTTATTCTGCCTTTCTTAAACAGAAAGCAATGGTGGCAGAGCCTCTGCATTACCTACTTAAGAAAGGCACAGTCTGGATGTGGGGATCCTCTGAACAGCTCGCCTTTCAGTCTATTAAAGATTTGTTATCTTCCTAAAGCGTTCTAATGCAATATACTACTACTCTGCTTCTGACTTTAACCTGCGATGCCTCCCCATTCAGTATAGGTGCCATCCTCAGCCATTCTTTCCCGGATGGCACAAAGGCGCCTATAGCATATTATTTTAAAACTCTATCACCAGCTGAAAGAAACTGTTCTCAACTAGATAAAGAAACGCTGGCAGCCGTTGCCAGCATCAAGTGTTTTCACTGTTATCTTTTTGGCTGCCCCTTTACATTGATCACTGATCACAAACCTATTTTGGGCATTTTAGCAGGAGACAGGCAAACCCCTGCACTTATTTCTCGATGGGCTATTTTTTAATTGTGATATGACTATACCTTGCAACATTGGGGGGGGGGAGGAGGAGATAGGGCACGTGGATGCGCTGAGCAGGTGCCCACAGCCAGAATTGGTAGAGGACCCAGCACCAACTACTAATGTCCTATTGATAAAATTAAATGAGTCTCCCCTCCTGTCCGCTACAGACATTGCAAGAGAAACCTCCACAGATCCAATCCTGTCCCAAGTAAAAAATTGGGTTTTAAGAGGGTGGCCAATCCTGTCCCAAGTAAAAAATTGGGTTTTAAGAGGGTGGCCATCAGAAAAACAGACCAAACCGTTCCAAATGCATAGAACTAGGCAATTAGAATTGAATGTGTTAAAAGATTGTGTATTATGGGGGGATAGAGTAATAATTCCAAAAATGTTACAAAAAAGTGTTTTACAAATTTTATATAAAGGCCACCCAGGCATGGTCAGAATGAAAAGCCTGGCCAGAAGCCATCTGTGGTGGCCAGATTTGGACAAGAACATTGAGCTCTGGGTGGCCACTTGTAATCCGTGCCAATAGACTAGACCATATCCACCAAGGACTAAGCCCACTTAATGGGAAACACCCAGAGGCCTTTGGTCCAGAATTCATATAGACTTCACTGGTCCAATAGGTGAACAATGTTTTCTTATTGTTGTGGATGCTTATTCCAAATGGCTTGAAGTAGCCTTAATGAGCTCAACGACGACAAGTGCACAATAAAAATACTGAGCCAACGTTTTGCAACGCATGGCATACACAATGTACTTGTATTGCACAATGGCCTACAACTGACGGCACGACAAATGGAGCTGTTCCTAGACGAATTAGGAATCAGACATGCCCTTGTGTCCCCTCATTTTCCACAAGCAAATGGTCAAGCGGAATGGATGGTAAAGGTCACCAAAGAGGCATTTAGCCGTTCCACCCCCAGAGACTGGCAAGAGATGATAGATCAATTCCTCTTAGCACAACATATAACTCCATCAACCACAACTAACAAAAACCCAGTAGATATCCTCATGGGAAGAAGACTCTGATCCCAACTGGACAGATTACACCCAACATATTCAGTTGGGACAGACAAACCTAGCCCCGAACCAGAGCGAAGTTTCGGGTCAGAGACTCAGTTTTTGCAAGAAACTTTGATTCTAACATACACTGGAGAGAAGGGCTAGTTTTGGAAAAAACTGGCTAAATTAAACGATGGCAGAGAATGGCATAGAGACAGACCAACTACAAAAACGCTTGGTGCAAAATGCCCAAAACCCTACTAACATCAATACTCTGCCTTTTCCATACAACGAATTTAACCAATATACAGAAACAGAACAACCAGAGTACTTTCCAGATCCCATCCAAGTTTCCACCGATGGCTACCCTCGACCCCTGGAGGCCGGCGGTGGTACGGCTGCATCAGCGCAACCAGGCCAAATATCACCAGATTGGAGTGGAGCAGCACAAGAGCCGGCTTCTCAGGAGGGTAACGATTGAACTGAGCAGGCCACAATGCAAAAGCAAACCTCCAATCAGACTCCAGGATTATGTGACATGGTTAAATGATTGACAGGATAACAGCCACCCTATCAGGGGAGGGGTGTTATGTCTGTCATGTCAAATGAGAGCTTGAAGCTGATTGGCTCCTGCGCGGCAAGCGGACAAAAACCGCCAAAACTAAACAGCTGTCTGGGATTTTGCCACACTTTCACAAGAGAATAAATAGGGCAACGGGTGGGCCATTGCCATTGTAGGGTTTAAGTGTAGTTGGTGTGTGTTTATTGTTCCAGTTCTTGTATGAATAGAAGATTTGATTCGATTTGATTTGATTCGATTTGATTTGATTCGATTCGAATGCTGCCCCTCTCTGTAGACTCGGGGCGGCTAACAACAGTAATAAAAAACCAGCATGTAAATCCAATACTAAAACAACTAAAAAACCCTTATTGTAAAACCAAACATCCATCCATACAAACATACCATCCATGAATTTAACAGAGATAACCGAAGTTTCACTCACATATAAATGGGTCTGGGAGTTTCTGAAAATCTTGACTTGGTTACAAGCAAAGGGCTTGCAGATCACTAGGTTCGAAACCTACATGCTAAGGAATGAATGGTGATATTCTGGCCAATTACCAGAAACTTCAGCTAGATGGAGCTTTGCAGTATATTCGTAATTAGATAGGATTCTTTATTGGCCAAGTGTGATTGGACATACAAAGAATAAGTGTAGATGTGTGTGAAATCTAGCTAGATATTCACTGATACCATTCCTTATAGACTTCTCCAAAGTCTGGTATGAAAGGATCTTTTGTTTAGGGACTCTGGGACTCCATGGTACAGCCTTTGAGGTGTTAACCTGCCCATCCAGGAAGCTACAAGGAAACCATTCTACTAATGGCTGATTCTCAAATGCTCTTTTGCTGTTTCCTCTTAACACTCCTGTGCTAATGGGCTTGCTGAAGCAAACTGGAGAAAAAGAAGGGTCACGTTGCAAATCCAGCATATGAGCTGTCTGCCACTTGTGATTTAGCTGGGTTTCTGGAGTCCGCTGCTGCTTTAATTTTTCTTTAATCAGACCCCTGTCCAGGTGAAACCTCTGTAATGGCTTTGCAGAACCGCATTTACTGTAATCCCTTATGAGACAGAATTTATAAGTAGCAGGAGAGGAGCAAGTAAAGCGTATTTCTTCATGCATGTGGATGGATATCTGTTTTCGTTTGGCCAGCCTAACCAAAGAATGGGAAAATTGGCAGAAGAGCAAATGCAATTTATAGACCACAGGTAAAGCAGATCCCTGGAAAATAATTTGTGACCCCTGTCATCTCCGAAATGAGCTTCACCAGTTTTCTAACAGACAGGTTCAGATTCTGACATTGATTTATAAGGAGGCAGACCTGCTTGTATGGCAAGGCGGGTTATTACTGGAAGGGTGGACGTGTCAATTCGTACAGTGGTAGGAAAAGCAAAGCCCCTTCTTTTTTTGCTCTGCAGAAAAACGCAGGCTCACTGTTGCTGCAACATGCTTTATCTCGCTAAGACAATTGCAGGAGAAGGGAAGGTAGCCAATTAAAGGTGGTCCTCGATTTATAACCATTCAATTAGTGACTATTGAATTTTTAACAGCGCTGAAAAAGTGGCTTGCAACTGGTCCTCACATTTATAGCGTCCCCATGTCACATCTATCTATCTATCTATCTATCTATCTATCTATCTATCTATCTATCTATCTATCTATCTATCTATCTATCTATCTATCTACAGTATCTGATTTTTATGCCGCTCTTCTCCTTAGACTTACAACATGTTAGCAATAGCACTTTTTTAACAGAGCTAGGCTATTGTCCCTACAATACGGGTCCTCATTTTACCCACCTCGGAAGGATGGAAGGCTGAGTCAATTTTGAGCCGGTGATGAGATTTGAACCACTGACCTTCAGATCTACAAGTCAGCTTCAGTGGCCTGCAGTACAGCACTCTACCTGCTGCGCCACCCCGGCTCGAAAATTAAGGTACTTGGTAATCAGCAAGAATTTATGATGGTTTCAGGGTTCTGGGATCATGTGGTCACCATTTGTGACCTTCCCAGCTGGTGTCAATGGGGAAACCGAATTTGCTTAATCACCATGTGCTTCGCTTAACAACTGCAAAGATTTATTTAACCATGGCAAAAAGAAGGTAAACTCGGGTCTTAGATGGGTTCTTGCCAGTTTGGATTGGTTCTATAGAACCAGTAGCACGAATTTTCTCCCACTCACTGAACCAGCAGCGATGGCTGGTTGCCCATGTCTCTGAACTGGCTCTTTTGGCAGTGCCATAGGTGGCACCATCTTGTTGGCATCATCAGAAGGACCTTGACAAACTTGAACAATGGGTGCTATCTAACAAAATAAAATTCAGTGATGAAAAAAAATAAGGTTCTACATTTAGGCAGGAAAAACAAAATGCCTAGGTACAATATATGTGGTACATTGCTCAACAGTAGTAACTATGAGAGGGATCTTGGAGTCCTAGTGGGCAACCATTTAACTATGAGCCAGCCGTGTGCAGCAGCTGCCAAAAAAGCCAACACAGTTCTAGGCTGCGTCAACAGAGGGACAGAATCAAGGTCATGTGAAGTGTTTATAAGCCCTTGGTAAGGCCACACTTGGAATACTGCATTCAGTTTTGGTCACCACAATGCAAAAAGGATGTGCAGAACGCAGCCGCAAGAGCAATAGTGGGACTTCCTAGATTCACCCATGTCTCGTCAACACTCCGCGGCCTGCACTGGCTGCCGATTAGTTTCCGGTCACAATTCAAGGTGTTGGGAATGACTTATAAAGCCCTACATGGCATCAGACCATTTTCTACCGCACGAATCCTAGTGGCTGATAAGGTCCCACAGAGTTGGCCTTCTCCATGTCCCATCGACTAAACAGGGGAAGAGCCTTCTCTGTAGCAGCCCTGGCCCTCTGGAATCAACTGTCCCCGGAGATTGGAACCGCCCCCACCCTCCTTGCCTTTCATAAGTTACTGAAGACCCACCTATGCCGCCAGGCATGGGGTACTTGAGGTATCCCCAGGCTAATGTGATTTATTTATGTATGGTATGATTGAATTATATGGCTTTCAATTATATGGGTTTTTAGATGTTGTTTTTAAGTATTGGATTTGTCACATTGTTTATTGCTGTTGTGAGCCGCTCCAAGTCTTCGGAGAGGGACAGCATACAAATCTAATAGATAGATAGATAGATAGACAGACAGACAGACAGACAGACAGACAGACAGACAGACAGACAGACAGACAGACAAACAATGTTGAGACTCTAGAAAAAGTGCAGAGAAGAGTGACAAAGATGATTAGGGGATTAGAGGCTAAAACCTATGAAGACAAGTTGCAGGAACTGGGCATGGCAATGAAAAGAAGGACCAAGGGAGACATGATAGCAGTATTCCAATATCTCAGGGATTACCACAAATAAAAAGGAGTCAACTTATTCTCCAAAGCACCTGAGGGTAGAACAAGAAGCAATGGGTGGAAACTAAACAAGGAGAGAAGCAATTTAGAACTAATGAGAAATTTCCTGACAGTCAGAACAATCAATCAGTGGAATAGCTTGCCTCCAGAAGTTGTGAATGATCCAACACTGGAAGTTTTAAAGATGATGTTGTATAACCATCTGTCTGAAGTAGTGTAGGGTTTCCTGCCTAAGCAGGAGGTTGGACTAGAAGACCTCCAATGTCCCTTCCAACTCTGTTGTTGTTATTATTGTTTTTCGCTTTTGTGCACATGCAGCAGCTGTTTTTAGCACATGCAGCGCATGAGGAAGTGAACCAGTAGCGAGATAACTCAGAAACCAACCTTGACTCGAGTGTGTGACTCACTTAAAAAGTCTACTTTATTTAGACAATGGAAATTCTGGTCCCAGTTGTGGTTATAAGGACTACCTGTATTCTACAACAACAGCAACCCTCCTCGAAAAAACCTAGAAATATTAGAAACTAGAAAAAAGTAGAAATAGACTTGAAATAATGCAACTAGACAATTTACAACTATGTCACCTCCAATCTGATCTAACTGTAGTTCATAAAGTCAAATACCAAAATGTCCTTCCTGTTAATGACTACTTCACCTTCAACTGCAGCAATACACAAGCACGTATTAAATTTAAACTAAATGCAAATCGCTCCAAGCTCCACTGCAGAAAATACGACTTCAACAATAGAGGGATCAATGCCTGGAATGCACTACCTGACTGTGGGTTTTTTTCCCGAACCCCAAAACTTCAATCTTAGATTGTCTACAGTTGACCTCCCCCCTTTCTAAGAGGTCTGTAAATACTACTCCTAACTTAGAAACATAGAAACATAGAAGACTGACGGCAGAAAAAGACCTCATGGTCCATCTAGTCTTCCCTTATACTATTTCCTGTATTTTATCTTAGGATGGATCTATGTTTATCCCAGGCACGTTTAAATTTAGTTACTGTGGATTTACCAACCACACCTGCTGGAAGTTTGTTCCAAGGATCTACTACTCTTTCAGTGAAATAATATTTTCTCATGTTGCTTTTGTTCTTTCCCCCAACTAACTTCAGATTGTGCCCCCTTGTTCTTGTGTTCACTTTCCTATTAAAAACACTTCCTCCCTGAACCTTATATAACCCTTTGACATATTTAAATGTGTTTAAACATATTTAAATCATTGTGCCTACCGTCGCTGTCTTACTGTCCTATTGTCCTTTTTTTATAATTACTTTTTATTCATGTTATGTTTATACAAAGTACTATCCTATACATGTTTGACAAACAAATAAATTCAAAAAAATAAATAGAACTAAAATTGGTTAAATGTGCCCAGAGGAAGAATTACATTCAAAATATGTCTGGCTTTTTCTCACCACCCACCCACCTCTTCTTCTGCCGCCTCCCCCTCTCTTTCTTCCTACAGAGATTTCTTACTGCCCATACTTCTCAGGACAAAGGGTTAAATAAGGTCCTAAAGGGTTAAATAAGGTCCAGGAGGGAAGTGTTTTTAATAGGAAAGTGAACACAAGAACAAGGGGACACAATCTGAAGTTAGTTGGGGGAAAGATCAAAAGCAACATGAGAAAATATTATTTTACTGAAAGAGTAGTAGATCCTTGGAATAAACTTCCAGCAGACGTGGTAGATAAATCCACAGTAACTGAATTTAAACATGCCTGGGATAAACATATATCCATCCTAAGATAAAATACAGAAAATAGTATAAGGGCAGACTAGATGGACCATGAGGTCTTTTTCTGCCGTCAGACTTCTATGTTTCTATGTTTCTATCCTGTAAGACAGAGAATATAAAAGACTTAATTTATGAAAGGAAAAGACTGAAGTCAATTGTAGGAACTTGGTGGCAACTCTTTTAGAATGGCGAACACATCTTTTGTTCCTCCTTCAAACAGTCCCCTAAACTTAGGTGCCATCTGCTCCTAAGTGCTCCTCCTTTTCCCTAAAGAGAAATTTGGATTCCTCTGCTCCCATTAAAGCCTCATTGTCTCTCCCCTCACCCCCCCAAACCCAGGATTCTCATCACAAAGCGCAGACACAGAAGCAGTGAGTGACACATCTGGCTGTCTTCGTCCCAGTGGAGACCTAATTAAATAGCGGGTTCCATGGTGAGACAGCAAGTCACACTGTGCTAATGAGACCCTAAAACATCTCCTTGTTAACTCTCCCTCCTCCGTGGAGGTTGATGTGTCTCCTTTGTTCCCCACCTGTCCCCCACCCAAAGCCATCACCAATCTTTTTTGGGTGTGTGCCAGAGACCTTCTGAAAAAAGTAGAAAAGTTCGTTCTAGAAGCTTTTTCTTCTACCCACAAAGACCCACTGCTTAGGGCCTTGTTTGTTTGCCCAGTGTTCCTCTCTCTCTCTCTCTCTCTCTCTCTCTCTCTCTCTCTCTCTCTCTCTCTCTCTCTCTCTATGTATTGGTGAAGCCTCTGGGACTTCAGAATGGCAATTGCCACTTCTGTCTCACCTCACCAGCTGTGCCCCATCTTCTCAATTATATGGGGTGGTGGGGAAGGCATTTGACAGTGGGGGAATTTTATTAGGTGCTCAGGAGATTAAGGAATCTTTAACACCATAGTCTCGGGTTTTTTTTAGCTTTCATGCTGGTCCAATTAGTCTTGCCTCTTCTACCACTCTGTCCTGTTGCTTTTCATTTCCTTCATTGCCTTGATCTGTTCTTCGATCAATGACAGCTTGGACTAAACCTCCAGATTCCTAAAACACTTCCTTGTAATGTTTGCCAGCCTGCTGATAATTTTTTTTTTGCTTTGTTACAATAGGCTCAGGGATCCCATTGTATTAACCTGCCCCCCCGCCCCCCATTCTTCATCTGAAGTACGGATAGATAGGGAATTAGTTCCATTTTGGCTAATAAGGATTGCTGTGAGTCCATTAAGTTCATGCCTCTTTTTGTCTCCGTTAAAAATTATTTGTCCTTGCCCATTGTATAGAGTGGGATAATGGAGTGTCATATGAATAACCAAATATCCAGAAAGTCTTCAGTATATTGTAATTTTTAAATAGAGAGATGATTCAACTCATGTCCACACAGTATGCTTAATGTTAATTAAAGAAAGAAAAAAAATCAGGTTAAATCCTAGAGCTGGAAAAAGTTATTTAGGCCAGTGAATTCAACTCCCTGCTAAACCCTAATCCAGACTGAAGTATTCCAGATAGATAGCTGTCCATCTTTTAGCTGAATATCTCCAGGAGAAGGGAACCAAGGTTATTGGGTTCTCCATCCTACCTTAAATTCCTTTAAAAAGTTTCCCCGCTATTAAATCAGAATCTGTCCTCCTGTAAGACATTTTTTCTGAGTCTCGACAACTTTAAAATGTCTAGATTTCAATTCTCAGAATTCCCTAGTCCAGTGTTTCCCATCATTGGCAACTTGAAGAGATCTGGACTTCAACTCCCAGAATTCCCCAGCCAGTGAATGCTTGGAGTTGAAGTCCAGATCTCTTCAAGTTGCCAAGGTTGGGAAACACTTCCCTAGTCAGCCAGGTTAAGGATAATCCGTTACTTCTCAATTTACGGCCATTTGTTTAGTGGCCATTTGAAGTTACAACAGCACTGAAAAACAATACAAAACTGGTATCGGTACATAGTGGAACAGATTCAATTTGAAATTATGGAAATTAAAATGAATACGAGCGATGAAAACAAAGTGCAAAAACTGATGGGAAGATGGGAGAGGGCCAGAGGTTTTATGGCTAGTAGAATTTTACTTTAATTGGTAATTACTTTAAATGGTAGGGAAGGTTTGCCTATTTGCCGATGACTCTAAAGTGTGCAATAGGGTTGATATTCCTGGAGGCGTCTGTAATATGGTAAATGATTTAGCTTTACTAGATAAATGGTCTAAGCAATGGAAACTGCAGTTTAATGTTTCCAAATGTAAAATAATGCACTTGGGGAAAAGGAATCCTCAATCTGAGTATTGTATTGGCAGTTCAGTGTTGGCAAATACTTCAAAAGAAAAGGATTTAGGGGTAGTGATTTCTGACAGTCTCAAAATGGGTGAACAGTGCAGTCAGGTGGTAGGGAAAGCAAGTAGGATGCTTGGCTGCATAGCTAGAGGTATAACAAGCAGGAAGAGGGAGATTATGATCCCACTATATAGAATGCTGGTGAGACCACATTTGGAATACTGTGTTCAGTTCTGGAGACCTCACCTACAAAAAGATATTGACAAAATTGAACGGGTCCAAAGACGGGCTACAAGAATGGTGGAAGGTCTTAAGCATAAAACGTATCAGGAAAGACTTAATGAACTCAATCTGTATAGTCTGGAGGACAGAAGGAAAAGGGGGGACATGATCGAAACGTTTAAATATATTAAAGGGTTAAATAAGGTCCAGGAGGGAAGTGTTTTTAATAGGAAAGTGAACACAAGAACAAGGGGACACAATCTGAAGTTAGTTGGGGGAAAGATCAAAAGCAACATGAGAAAATATTATTTTACTGAAAGAGTAGTAGATCCTTGGAACAAACTTCCAGCAGACGTGGTAGATAAATCCACAGTAACTGAATTTAAACATGCCTGGGATAAACATATATCCATCCTAAGATAAAATACAGAAAATAGTATAAGGGCAGACTAGATGGACCATGAGGTCTTTTTCTGCCGTCAGACGTCTATGTTTCTATGTTTCTATGAATTCGAGACCGAGCCATAAAGAACAAATTGGAATCACTCTACATTTTGTAAATATGTTGATGTTCCTGGTTTTAAAATACTACTATAAATTAGTACACCTTCATTTGGTGGAGGAATCGAATGATTGTTGTTGGGTGGCGGGAGCATATATCACTGTGCACTGTTTTGTGTTGTGTATATTCATTTATATTATAAAAATCAATAAAATTTATTTTTTAAAAAAAGAGCACTGAAAAGAGGGACTTGTGACTTATCCCCACAAGTCCCTTACACTACAGCATCCTCACGGTGACATGATCAATATCTGAAGCTAGGCAACTGGCATGTATTTATGTCTTTTCCAGTCCTAACAAACAAAATCAATAGAGAAAACCAGATTTGCTTAATAACTGCGTGGCTCACTTAATAACTAAAGCAATTTGTTTAACAACTATAGCAATAAAACGGGGTGCAACTCAGGAACAGTCTTGGCTAGCAACAGAAAACATGGGCTCAGTTGTGGCTGCAAGTCAAGTATTCTATGGAAGGAAACAGAAGAGGTATTGACTCAAATTTAGTTCTCCAACTGACTCTGGGTTGCTCTCTTAAACTCTGAAATTTCATTTTCACCCTTGCCCCTATTTACAATTTTCTAGGAGTGTGACCCAGGTAACCCACTACAGACAAAAATGCAACACTGCTACAAACACACAGATTTTCCTAATCAGGATGCCCCTGTGGGGCAGCGGGTAAATATTTCTAGACAGAAATGACTTTTGCCTGTCACAATCCTCAGCCTATGAGGCTTTTTGGTCAGATTGAGCCGGATTTCAAAACTGAAAAGACCCATCCTTGAATACAGCTCATCTGTCTGGAACCCCTACCACATCTCAGACATCAACACCCTTGAAAATGTCCAAAGATACTTCACCAAAAGAGCCCTTCACTCCTCCACTCGAAACAGAATA
Organism: Erythrolamprus reginae; assembly: GCF_031021105.1. Lineage (NCBI taxonomy): Eukaryota > Metazoa > Chordata > Lepidosauria > Squamata > Dipsadidae > Erythrolamprus > Erythrolamprus reginae. The sequence continues at coordinate 557,567 of NW_027248528.1, read as the reverse complement.
TCAATCCTAGGTCTAGAAAGCTTAGAACTACGTCGCCTAAAACACGATCTAAGTATTGCCCACAAGATCATATGCTGCAACGTTCTACCTGTCAATGACAATTTCAGCTTCAATCGCAACAACACAAGAGCACGCAACAGATTCAAACTTAATATTAACCGCTCCAAACTTGACTGTAAAAAATATGACTTCAGCAATCGAGTTGCCGAAGCGTGGAACTCATTACCTGACTCAGTAGTGTCAACCCCTAACCCCAAACATTTTCCCCTTAGACTCTCCATGATTGACCTCTCCAGGTTCCTTAGAGGTCAGTAAGGGGCATGCATAAGTGCACCAGTGTGCCTTCCGTCCCTTGTCCAAATGTCTCCCCTTATCTCATTTATCTTTTCTTCCTTTCAAATATGTTCATCTTTATATTCAATTCAATTCAATTCAATTTATTGGATTTATATGCCGCCCCTCTCCGAAAACTCGGGGCGGCTAACAACAGTCATGAACAATATACATGAACAATATACAGTAAAAAATCCAATACTAAAAACTAACTTAAAACCCCTTAATGTATAAAACCAGCATACGTACAAACATACCATACATACAGTTGTATCAGCCTAGGGGGAGAAGAGGTGGCGGCAGAGGTGGGTATATCTTTTCTTCTATTCTTTTCTTTACTTATATTATTACATATCTTTCTCTTCAATGTGTATTATGTATTGGACAAAAAAGAAGAAGAAGTGTAGATACAGCAGAGGATGCTGATTGTGTGTGTGTGTGTGTGTGTTTGTCTGTCTGTGACTGAGTGACTTGGAGCTAGTAATTCATATTTATTGGGGGCTTCAGTGACCCTTCCCTTGCCACACCTGGGGGCAAAAGAAGGTTTTGTGAAAATATCCTGTTGCTAGCCACAAAACTACAGGCATTTCCAATTCTAACCTTTTCTCACCCTTTGTGTGGCCACTGCAGAGATGCCTTTTTATTCTCCCGTTTTAATGATAAGTCATTGTTGTGGATCTTCCCTGCAGTTTTCAGGGAAAGTGGAACTGTGGTGCACTCTTTTAGTTTTTTAGTGTCTGTCTTTTAGTCAGCCAGTCATTCATTCATTCATTCATTCATTCATTCAGTTAGTCAGTCAGTCAGCTGATCATCCATTTTCTTTGTCCGTCTTCCCGACACAAAACTTTATTTATTAGATTTTTATTCTGCCTTTAATGTTCTATAAGTAACTCAAGGTGGTGAGCATTCATAATGCTCTGGGCTCCTCCTCTTTTTCTCCAATCTGTCAGGTGAGTTGGGTGAAAGGAAGTGAATTGTGAGATGAGTGACTTGGCTTCAAATCACCCAATCAGTTTTCATGCCTAAGGCGGGACTAGAACTCACAGTCTTTTGATGATTGGCTGTCGATTGGTCTCTGAACGCAATTCAAAGTGTTCGTTATGACCTATAAAGCCCTGCATGGAATTGGACCAGATTACCTACAGGACCGTCTTCTGCTTTATGTATCCCAGCGGCTATTAGGTCCCACAGTCAGCCTTCTCTAAGTCCGGTCAGCCAGGCAGTATCGTCTGGCAGGGCCTAGGGAAAGAGCCTTCTCTGTGGTGGCTTCGGCTCTCTGCAATCAATACCCTCCCAGTCAGTAACGGGCAGCCAAAAATTTTATTGTGGGTGTGGCTTATTTTGTGGGTGAGGCTTAATGGTCATGTGACTGGGTAGGAGTGGCTTGCCGGCCATGTGACCAGGTGGGAATGGCTTGAACGATCATCATTGTTCAAGTCAACTGTTAAGTCCTCAACCTACAACCTTACCAGTATCGCTCACTGGGGTGACAGTTTGCTTCGTGTTTCCCGCGCTCTCCTTCCTGGGTCGCCCCTCCCGCCTCAGGCTGGGTAGCTACGTGAACGGGTGCTGCCAGAAGCATAAATGCTGCGAGCGCTGCTTCCACCCACGCCTTTTGCTTGCGCTGCGTGAGGCTGGAGGGGAGCCAGGCAGGAGAGAGGGAAGCTCGTCCAAGGCCAGGAAGGAGGAAAGAGGAAAAAAGCAAGGAACACAGATGCAGCAGTAGCAGCAGCATGGAAAAAAAGGAGAGCTGAGCCGAGACCAGTAATCTAGGAAGTGACAGCCGCTGATCAGCTGGTGCTGCACACACATCTTCATTTCCACCAGTGGAACTGTTTTCCACCCCGTTCTGCCTACTGCCCCCCCTTGCTCCCGGTCCTTCAAAAGGCCTTAAAAACACATTTTTGTCAACAGGCCTGGGGTCACTGAGAATTTTAAACACCTACCCCAGTGAAGAATATTAGAAGGAATGTGGATGCTTGTTTTTAAACATGTAGGGGTTCTTAGAATATTATTCAAACTAGATTTCTGTGTGTTTTTAGTAGTGATATTTTTAGTATATTTTAATATTAGATTTCTTCATGTTAATATTTGTTTATTGTGAACCGCCCTGAGTCCCAGGAGAAGGGGAGGCATAGAAATCTGATTAATAAATAATAAAATAAATAAATAAAGTCACCAACTGGTTTCATGCCTAAGGTAGGACTAGAATTTACCATTTCCATGATTGGCACAAAGTCGATCAGCTGACTTCCATGTCTAAAATGGGACTAGAACCAGTGAAGAGCTACCAATTTTTTTTACTACCACACTGTTGGCGTGGCTTATTCAGGACGCCCTGCATTTTCTTTCAACATCTTTCAGTGCAAATTAGGTGCCCCGGGGTGGAGCTCCATTTTTGCTACCCCACTGCATTCTCCCCCATCCAGGTAGTAGCCCACCCCTGACTAGAACTCACCATTTCCTGGTTTCTTGGCCAGCACCTTACCCACTAACATGTGGCTTTCCTATATAAACATATTTGAGGATATACAGTACAGTGTTCCCTCGATTTTCGTGGGTTCAAACTTCGCGAATAGCCTATACCACGGTTTTTCAAAAAATATTAATTAAAAAATACTTCGTGGGTTTTTTCTATACCACGGTTTTTCCCGCCCGATGACATCATACATCATCGCCAAACTAATAATTTTTGCAAATAAATAACAAAAAAAAATTTGTTAATAAATAATTATGTTTATAAATATCAGGATCACTAAGTATCTTATTCAATGGTGAGTACCAGTAATAATGGTGAGTAAATGGTTGTTAAGGGAATGGGAAATGGTAATTTAGGGGTTTAAAGTGTTAAGGGAAGGCTTGTGATACTGTCCATAGCCAAAAATGGTGTATTTACTTCCGCATCTCTACTTCGCGGAAATTCGACTTTCGCGGGCGGTCTCGGAATGCATCCCCCACGAAAATCGAGGGAACACTGTACAACGTACCTGAACTTTGTGTGCTGCTACTTCTGCATGTTCATAATACTATTTGGGGATCTTTTCTATACTGTACCTATTCCCATTGTGTGCCTTTGGATAATTATTTTTGCTTTTGTGACGCATGCGTCTGAAGCCAGTTGTAGTTACAGGGTGCGTGTGTGTGTTAAGACTGTATAGTCTGAAGGACAGAAGGAAAAGGGGGGACATGATCGAAACATTTAAATATATTAAAGGGTTAAATAAGGTCCAGGAGGGAAGTGTTTTTAATAGGAAAGTGAACACAAGAACAAGGGGACACAATCTGAAGTTAGTTGGGGGAAAGATCAAAAGCAACATGAGAAAATATTATTTTACTGAAAGAGTAGTAGATCCTTGGAACAAACTTCCAGCAGACGTGGCAGATAAATCCACAGTAACTGAATCTAAACATGCCTGGGATAAACATATATCCATCCTAAGATAAAATACAGAAAATGGTATAAGGGCAGACTAGATGGACCATGAGGTCTTTTTCTGCCGTCAAACTTCTATGTTTCTATGTTTCTAAGATAGCAAGAAAGAGTGAGAAAAGGATGTGTGTGGTGTGGCTCCATGTTGCATAATTCCTCCCTCCCTTCCTGTGCCTTCCCTCTTGCCTATTGGTGTGCCTACATACTTCCTTTTCATTAGTCTTTTATGCATAGATAGATTGCCAAAAATCTTCAATGATATTTTTAGAAGGATTATGTGAGCTATTAGATGTCAGATACAGATGTTGGTTTTTTTGGTGGTCTGCACATTGTTGATTTGTATACTGGAGAAAGAGGGGAAGACGGTGTAATGATCCGCACATTGTGTGTGCACCACCCCATAATATTCTGCTTTAAGAAGTGTGAATGGTAATAGCCATATCTTTTATATGCGCGTGGATAGCACACAACGCATTTGAGATGTTAATGAACTTCTTTGTACAGTGATGGTTTCATTGCATACCTACAAAGACTGTAATTACTTTTCTATGCCTGGATATAACTTCCCCGCATCAGAAAACCTCATTGCGCAGAGCAATAAAATATGTGTACTTGGATTTAACTAAGGCTCAGTTGAGTTTTATTATTCTTTTGCCAGTTTTATTAGAGCATAGTGCTTTTTAAATGTGCAGTGTGAGGTTGGAAGGGCACTATTTCTCCCATTTTGTACATTAGGAAATTGAGGTTAAAGCCCCAGTGATCTGCCCTACATCAGCCTTCTGAACCTAACCTTCCTTAGATGTTCTGGTCTACTAGTATTTTCATGGATTATAATATCTAGGGATGTTATTACTTCTAACCCGAAGTATCAGGAGATGTAGAGAGGGGAACCAATTTTAAGAAGTCTCCTCCGCCTGCCTACCTGTCAGCCATTCAGACTTATGTTCTAATATATAACTCCAGGGTATCCATTCTTTGACCTCACTGTCATTGCTAAGAATGTATGTTTAATAAAAATTAGAACAATACATCAGGGAATATACAAGTCAGTTTCTACTCATCAATCACGAACCACAAAAAAACTGGGTCATCCCCTTCCCGAAATTACATAAAATAACTGCCATTAATCTGTTCTTTTGATGGAGACTCTCCATTGTTTTGATTGATTTAAGTGCTGTACTGTGGGAGGGTTTTCCCCCTTAAATTTGTGGAACATTAAATGTGCAGGAACTAAGCTCTTTCCCTTAGTTTGCTCATATTGCTCACACTGGGGGAGGTAAGCGATATATGGTGGGTGTGGGAAGATCAGAGTTGGTATCAAATTGCTTCAAGCCGGTTTACAGAATATCTTTCAGCAATAAATTTGCAACTGCATTAGGAATTTGGCGGTACGACAGAATATCCATCTGTCCGTTTGTCCAGAAAGCTTCCCATTCCCTTCCACTCTATTTTCTACAATGGGGTGCACTTAGATCAGAGGTGAGTTCTAACTCGCCTCGCCACTGGCTTGCTATCTCCTGCGCCACTTGGGTGTGTGCTCATTGAGCGCCATACGGCTCTGTCACGCAGACACGTGTGCAAACACAGAGTTGAAAACCAAACTTTTGCACATGTACAGAAACAAAAAAACCCCAGCTTGTGTGCATGCACAGAAGCCAAAAACAAGATTGTGGCGCTCTCATACCAGCATACTGATAGAAGTGTTGCAGTATAGCAAATTATGTTAGAATAGGATTGTATTAAAAATCTGGACCTCTAGCATAAAAAATACTCTACTTGACCCTGATTCTATTAAACCAGGATAGGAGGACACTAATTTGCCTAATCTGCATTCCTGGCAATCACTAGAGGGAAACAAAAGGGGCTCAAATAAACATCTCACAATAAACAAAGTTTTCACCGCTCCGGACAGTTATAGGATCAAAGGGGGGAATTTACATTGCCTAAAGCATACAACAGCAAGACAGGGTGATTAAGGAAGATTAGCAAGATAAGGAAGAAGACTTCAGAGAAATTGGGGGTGAAAAAACATCTGCTCTTAGGAAGTTTCTAGGAAATCTTGATATCTATGGGAAAGGAAGAACTCAAAAGATACGTTTGAAGTTGAGTTGTTGGATGTATTGTTTGACATGTATATGTAATTATACCCCATTTCCTTATGTTCCCAAATAAAAAGGAGTACATGGCTCTACACTATGTCACTTCACCCAGAGAGAGAATGTGTCCAGGTTCTTCTTTCTAGGATTCGCGTTCGTGGGTGACCCCACACGGCTGGGTTGCTCTTAGCCCCTTTTGAAGACATTGCTTTCACTAGGGACTTTGACAGCATCCACATAGAAGTGGCTCTATGAGTCTATGGAGAGGGGCGGCATACAAATCCAATAAATAATAATAATAATAATGTCATCACTGGTTTACTAATGGTTCTAAAGAACCGGTTAGAACTGATAGGAACCCACCTCTGTCCTGTTTTTCAACCTGGGCAACTTGAAGATGTGTGGACTCCAGCTCCCAGAATTCCTCAGCCAGTTGCCCAGGTTGAGAAACACTGACCTAGATAATCTTATATTGATTGGTTCCTAATATGACTTGACTGCTTATTTGTACCCAGATTATCATTAAATGTTATACCTTATGATTCTTGACGAACTTATTTTTTTCTTTTATGTACACTGAGAGCATATGCACCAAGACAAATTCCTTGTGTGTCCAACCACATTTGGCCAATAAAAAATTCTATTCTATTCCGTTTTGTTCTGTTCTGTTCCATTCTGATCTGTTCTGTTCCATTCTGTTCCCATTCCATTCCATTCTACTTTCTGATCTTGACAAGCTAAGCATGGATGGGCCCAGGCAATATTTAGAGACTGGTCCACCAGGAAATTCCAGGTTGCAGACTAAACTGGAAAGTTGAAATGTGTCTATTGAAGGGATGTGGCAAACTACTTCCATTGGTAGCCCACCTCTATCTAAAATGCATCTGTTTGTTTGAAGTCCAGTTCAAAACAGTTTTTACCTCCTGGTGAAATTTCCATTTGTATCCACAGTTGGGTAAACTTATTTTGAAGCAAAAGAAAAATGTTAGAGGTTGCCAAATATAAAGTTAACCACTTAGGAATCCAGTTCATATTTAGCCATGCAAATTCAGTGTATTGCTTGGGGCTGGTCATCTTCTTCCCTTCCAACTTACTTCATAGGATCGCTTCTGTGATAAAACCATGGAGGGGGGGGGGATGCTAGGTGTTATAAATCGGAAAAACAAACAAACAAATTTAGAGGCAGGCAGGGTTTGGTGAGTCAGGGCTGGGGAAAAATGTCTTCTGCATAAGATCTAAGGGACTCCTCTATTTTCCTATTTACTTAACATTTCTCTGATCTGAGGCCTATCACGTGTAAAATGAATTCTGGGATGAATCCCCAGATCAACTGAAGTCATGGAAACAAGACTACAAAGAGGAAGGGAGCAATTAAAATTTAACATCCAGGGCCCCTCGTTTTGAACGCCCTCATTTTAAGGAATATGTTCAATTTTAGACACATTCAAGAGATATAACCTTGTTAGCCTGTTTTACCCAAAGGAGGGAAAGAGAGATCTTTGACATCTGGCAAATTAAATGATTTATGCAGAATGGGACTGAAGTCTAGAAAACGTGATGTCACAAACAATCTCTTGTCAAAGGGTCCAGTTCCTGTCTGACACAACAAACCTACAGTGCTACTAATAAGACCCGATGTGGTTACCATGCTTGCAGGAGTGGGCTGCTATGGGTTCACCCGGGTTTGGGAGAACCCATAGCTAATATTGTGGTCCGTTCAAAGAGCCTCCATATCCTACCATGGGGCCAGTGTCCATGGGGGCCATTTTGGATGCAAGGTAAGTGAAGGGCCCACCCAGAGGCTCGAGGAGGGGGCAAAATGGGCCTCCCAGAAGTTCTGAAAGGCTGGAAATGGGCCCATTTCTGGCCTCTGAAGGTCCTCTGGAGCCCAAGGGAAGCAGTTTTTGTCCTCCCAGAGGTTTGAGGAAACTTGTTGCTGAAATTTGTGAAGCCCATCCCTGCAAGATTCTCTTCTGCACCTGGTCCCACTGATTTCCAGCTCAACTTTGCTCTTCAATCATGAAAATTTAATTTTGTTGGGTTAATTCTGGACCTATAAGGTGGTAGGGGGATATCTCTTTCCTTGTCCCTTCTCTTGGCGATCACTTCTTTCATTTCCTGGTTGAAGTCAAGAGTATAGTGCTGCTGTGGCCTAGAAGTGGAGGTTATGAGTTTGATCCTAGGTAGGTTATGAGTTTGATCCTAGGTAGAAGCAGGCATAGGGTTTCTTACTTGGGCAGGGGGTTGAACTAGATGACCTGCAAGGTCCCTTCCAACTCTGTTAGTATCAAAATGCCCATAATTTCATCAATTTTCTTAAGCTTAACCTTCGTGTTCTGTTCGGGAATGAAATTTGAGACCCAGTAGATTTTTCCCCCCTGTCGATCTGAAATTTGTGATTAAGTGACTTTGCCTCATTTGAGGGGTTCTTACTATGAGTGTTTTTGTTTTTATTTTTTGCTGGGCGCTGATTGTTACATTTAAACAGCTTGGGTCAATATGACCCAAACAGGTCTGAAACTTGTGATTAATTGACTTTTCCTTACTATGAGTGTTTTTGATGTGTTTTTTTTTTGTTTACTTTTTGCTCCACGCTGATTGTTACACCTGTACTGTTCGGATCAATATTGACCTGAACAAATTTACAGGTCACTAATTATTTCTGCCTGCAAATGTATTTGTTTTCCTGTGTAGTTCACCTCAAGAAGACTTCCCTGGACCCAGCCATTCTCAACAATTATCGTCCAGGCCCCAACCTTCCCTCTATTTGTATTTGTATTTATTAGATTTGTATGCTGCCCCTCTCCGAAGACTCTAGGCCCTCAACAGGATTCAGGCCCAGCTACAGCACGGAAACTGCTTTGGTCGGGCTGATGGATGATCTCTGGTGGGCCCGGGTCAGGGGCTTGTCCTCTGTCCTGGTGCTTCTTGACCTCTCAGTGGCTTTCGATGCCATCGACCATGGTATCCTTCTATGCTGGCTGGAGGGCTGGGAGTGGGGGGCAATGTTCTGCAGTGGTTCTCCTCCTACCTCTCTGGTCAGTCACAGTCAGTGTTAGTGGGGGGTCTGAGGTCGACCTCTGGGTTACTCCCTTGTGGGGTGCCTCAGGAGTGGGTCCTCTCCGCCCTGCTATTCAATATCTACATGAAACCACTGGGTGAGATCATCTAAGGGCATGGGGTGAGGTGTCATCAGTATGCTGATGATACCCAGTTATATATCTCCACCCCATGTCCAGTCGGTAAAGCGTTGGAAGTGATGTGCTGGTGCCTGGAGGCTGTTGGGGCCTGAATGGGTGTCAACAGGCTCAAGCTCAACCCTGAAAAGGCGGAGTGGCTGTGGGTTTTGCCTCCCAAGGACAATCCCATCTGTTCGTCCATCACCCGGGGGGGGGGACTATTGACCCCCTCAGAGAGAGTCCACAACTTGGGTGTCCTTCTCGATCCACACCTTACATTAGAGAACCATCTTTCTGTTCTACATTAGAGAACAGAGTTGTCCTTTTCCGGATCCCGTTGACTAAACAATGTCATCTGGTGGGACCCAGGAGAAGAGCCTTCTCTGTGGCAACCCTGACCCTCTGGAACCAGCTCCCCCAGAGATTAGTACTGCCCCCACCCCCCTTTCCTTTCGCAAACTCCTTAAAGCCTCCTCTGCCATCAGGCATGGGGGAATTGAGACAATCTCCCCCAGGCTTATATAGTTTCATGTACAGTAGTCCCTCACCTACCGCTGGTGTTACGTTCCAGACCCGGCCGTGATAGGTGAAATCCGCGATGTAGAATTTATCGACTGATAGTACTTATTTAAGTATTTATATTGTAATTGTTTGGCAAGTTTTCATTGTTTTAAGTGTTTATAAACCCTTCCCACATAGTATTTATTTTAGATACAGTATTTAAATACAGTATTTACAATTTTAGATATATATTTTTTGAAAAACCTGCCGATCGAGTTCGGCGGGCTGTTTAAATCTGCCGATCGACTTCCTCAGAAACCCGCGAACCAGCAAAGATCCGCAAATGATTTTTCTCATTAATATTTCTTGAAAACCCGCAATGAAGTGAAGCCGCAGTAGGTGAAGCGCGGTATAGCGAGGGACTACTGTACGGTATGCTTGTGTTGTATGTTTTCAAATAATGGGTTTTTAGATATTTTTAAAATATTAGATTTGTTCATTGTACACTGTTTTATTATTGTTGTGAGCTGTCCTGAGTCTTCGGAGAGGGGCGACATACAAATCTAATAAATAAATAAATAAATAAATAAATAAATAAATAAATAAATAAATAAATAAATAAAATAAAATAATAAAATAAAATAAAATAAAATAAAATAAAATAAAATAAAATAAAATAAAATAATAAAATAAAACAAAACAAAACAAAACAAAACAAAAAAATGTTATGAGTAATAAACAAATCCTGCAAAGACTTGGGGCTTGGAAAACATTCTATACAGCGAGTAACAATGAAAAAGCTTGGATACATTAATAGTACCTGGTTGGGGCTGGAAAGAAATATCTGGAGCAAGTAAAGCAATGAAAAAAACCCAACCCTACAAAGACAGGGTTTGGAATACATTCTTGGAAGAGATTAACAATGAAAGAACTTGCAAGGTGGTAAGAGCTGGGGACGTTGTTAACACCTGGTTAGGGCTAGAAAGGAACTTACTCAGAGCAAGTTAGAGTAATTTAAAAAACCCTGCAAAGAGTTAGGGCTTGGAAAACATTCTTCACATAAACAATGAAAGATCCTGTAAGGTACGAGCTGGGAAGATCGTTAGCAGCTAGTTAGGGCTGGGGGAGGGGGGGAAAGCTACATTCAGAGCATAAGATGCACCCTAATTATCAGCCTATTTTAGGGAGAAAAAAGGTGCGTCTTATATACTGAAAAATATGGTAACTATAAAACATTTCCTCATCTACCTTTGCTGCTTTCACAATTCATCTTTCTTGAATCAATTGTCACTTAAGCAGTTTTACATTAAACCTCAAGGTTAACATTGTTCATTTCCTTTTCTTTTCAACTGCTGCAATTATAGATTATTATTTTTATTATTATAGGTAGTCTTCGACTTATATCTGGTTGCTTAGCAACCATTTGAAGTTACAAAGGACCTCCTTCAATAGCTACTTATGACCCAATTTTGAAGTTAGAGCAGCCATACCACCTCCCTGCCCAGGGTCATGTGATCATTTTCGGTACTTGGCAACTGGATCGCTTTTGTGGATGTTTGCTGCATTCTGCAACCACATAACTACAACTTTGGATATTTTTACATAGAAACATAGAAGATTGACGCAGAAAAAACCCCTCATGGTCCATCTAGTCTGCCCTTATACAATTTCCTATATCTTATCTTACAGTGAATATATTTTTATCCCAGGCATGTTTAAATTACTGTGGATTTACCAACCACGTCTGCTGGAAGTTTGTTCCAAGCATCTACTTGGAATTTTTGGGGGTCATTTTTCACCTTTTACTTTTGCTTTCCAGCAAACAAACTGCCCATTATGGAAAATTGATTTGTTTAAAAACTGCAGAATTCATTTAACGACCACTGGAAAAATGTTGAAAAATTTGGTTTGGTCACATAATGCCTCAACTTACAATTGCAACAACTTACAATTGTAATTCCAGGGTCAATTATGGTCATAAGTTAAGGACAAACTGTATGCATTATGAAGTGCTTTTTAAATAGCACACTATTCCAAAGGGCCTATAGAAATAAATCTGAGATTACCAAGGGTTTATTTCTAATGATCAATTTATTTGCATGGTAGTGATGTGTTGGCATGGCTGAGGAACTGGCTGAGTTACAGGCCCTGTTAATTATTTAACATTCTGTAGCATCTTTGTGAGTTCATGATTAAATGAAAATGTTGATAATGTTAACTGTCCTTCTAACCTAATGATCTTTACCTGAATTCTGGGTAATACGAAAGTATTCGGGGTGGCACAGCAGGTAGGGTGCTGTACTGCAGGCCACTGAAGCTGACTGTAGATCTGAAGGTCAGCGGTTCAAATTTCATCACCGGCTCAAGGTTGACTCAGCCTTCCATCCTTCCGAGGTGGGTAAAATGAGGACCCGGATTGTGGGGGCAATAGGCTGGCCCTGTTAAAAAGTGCTATTTCTAACATGTTGTAAGCCACCCTGAGTCTAAGGAGGGTGGCATAAAAATCAAACAAGCAAACAAGCAAACAAACAAACAAACAAACAAATAAATAAATAAATAAAGTTGCCAGTTCCATCAATACGACTCTAATGCTTTTTGAAAATTAGTCAGGTATTAATACCATTAGCGCAGTTTGCCCCAAGACAACTTTATCTTTGCAAATTAGGTTTACAAAATTAAAAGCAGAATAGAATGGTGTTACTATACAGTGGTACCTCTACGTACGAGCTTAATTCGTTCTGTGACCAGGTTCTTAAGTAGAAAAATTTGTAAAAAGACGCAAATTTTCCCATAGGAATCAATGTAAAAGCAAATAATACGTGTGATTGGAGAAACCACAGGGAAGGTGGAGGCCCTGTTTCCCCCCAGGAGATTCCTAGAGAGACCCCACAGAGATTTCTCCCCGCCTTCTCATGCCCTGTTTTCTCCCAGGAGATTCCTAGAGAGGCCCCACCGAGGCTTCTCCCTGCCTTTACCAGTTACAGTTTTGGAGGGTTGGGTTTGTAAGTGGAAAATGATTCTTGAGAAGAGGCAAAAAAATCCTGAACATTTGGTTCTTATCTAGAAATGTTTGCAAGTAGAGGCGTTTGTAGGTAGAGGTCCCACTGTATCTGATTTGGGTTTTTTTTTAAAAATCCCAAACCCCAAAATAGATACTCCTAATCAAACACAATTGTTCATTGTGATATTTTTGAGGAAGCTTAAAAAGTCAAAGGATGTTCAGCAATATCCCTATTTCTGAAAATTTCCTTGAATGTAAAATTCCAAATAAGACAAATATTCTGATAGGGGGATTGGCGTCTTTTTGGAGGAGGTTATATATGCAACCAGCATTAAAAGTTGTATAAGGGAAAGTTGATGAGAAAAAAAGCAATAATGAAGCGATTTTTGTCTTCCTTCTATATTTCAGAAAAACCCTCCTATCATGTTTATAAATTAAAATAAAAACAAATCTATATCAGTCAGCATAATTTTTTTTTAAGAAAAAGACACAGAACAGAATAGAATTCTTATTTATTATGACATGGGTCTGAATCATAGGGAAAAAAAGAATTCTGGTATATTATTCAATCATTAGAATCCATTTTCATTATTATGCCCAATTCTGAGTTCCCAGGATTTTAAAAAGGGTTCAGAATCTCAGACAAACTGGAACAGCTTTGCAGAAGAAGAAGCTGGATGATCAGAGAAATTTAAAAAGCTGGGCACAATTAGTTTTAAGATCAGAAAGTGTAGAGGGAACTATTACACATTCTTCACAACTTGAAGGGATGTAATACCAAAGTGACCATGACCTATTCTATGTTCTGTGCAGGAGGCAGAATAATGAGCTTAAATAACAGAAAAACAGATTCTGGGTGAAAAATTGATAGTGGAGCTAATTACCTAGATATGTGCAAGTGGAAGCTAGATGGCTATCAACTGGGGAAGCTTTAATGCGAGATCCTGCCCTGAGCAGAGAGGAGATTGAATAGCCAACATTGTCTCTACCAATTCTAAGATTCTGTGAAAATTACTGTGAATAAGCCTAAATAAAATGACATTGCTGCTATATGTAGGAGGCTATTTCAGCTTTTTCCAACAATGGCAAATGATACTGGTTGGTATTGTGGACAGCTATTTGAAAGATTTCAAGTTATGGAAAGTTATTTGGTAGAAAAAGTGAAATAGTAAAAACTATCATAGCTCTAAGACCAACATTTCAGATTTGTCCTAGGATGGGGCAAAAAATAGGTAGCTACCCTGTCTGTGGATGTTCTCAATTATTCAGATGATATAAGATGGTACCAGTCTCAAAGATGCATGTTCAGAAGGCAACTGGACAGAAGAAGTAGTAGAAGAAGTGGAAGGAGGAAGGGGGAGAAGGAGAAGAAAAGAAGAAGAAGAAGAAGAAGAAGGAAGAAGAAGAAGAAGAAGAAGGAAGAAGAAGAAGAAGAAGAAGAAGAAGAAGGAAGAAGAAGAAGAAGAAGGAAGAAGAAGTAGAAGAAGGAAGAAGAAGTAGAAGAAGGAAGAAGAAGAAGAAGGAAGAAGAAGAAAAGATGAAGAAGAAGAAGAAGGAAGAAGAAGAAGAAGAAGGAAGAAGAAGAAGAAGAAGAAGGAAGAAGAAGTAGAAGAAGGAAGAAGAAGAAGTAGAAGAAGGAAGAAGAAGAAGAAGGAAGAAGAAGAAAAGAAGAAGAAGAAGAAGAAGGAAGAAGAAGAAGAAGAAGAAGGAAGAAGAAGGAAGAAGAAGAAGAAGAAGAAGGAAGAAGAAGAAGAAGAAGGAAGAAGAAGTAGAAGAAGGAAGAAGAAGAAGTAGAAGAAGGAAGAAGAAGAAGAAGGAAGAAGAAGAAAAGATGAAGAAGAAGAAGAAGGAAGAAGAAGAAGAAGAGCTGGGGTGATGCAGAAGGTAGAGTGCTGTACTGCAGGCAACAGAAGTTGACTAGATCTGCGGGTCAGCAGTTCAAATCTCATCACCGGCTCAAGGTTGACTCAGCCTTCCATCCTTCCGAGGTGGGTAAAATGAGGACCCGGATTGTGGGGGCAATATGCTGGCTCTGTTAAAAAGTGCTGTTGCTAACATGTTGTAAGCCGCCCTGAGTCTAAGGAGAAGGGCAGCATGAAAAAAATTGAATAAAATAAAGAAATAAATGAAACAAAGAAGAAGAAGAAGAGGGAGGAGGAGGAAGGAAGGAAGGAAGGAAGGAAGAAGATCATTAAAAAGTGGGAATATCGGAAAATAACTTTCAGAATAACCACTGTTGGAAACCTCAAATGGAGCTTGAACTGATCCAGGGCCCAACTTCTTATCAGATGGTGCTTCCTACCAATCTAGCATGTTCAACTGAAGCCAGTTGATCTCATCTGTGGCATTTCCATTCCTCACTGACTTCAATCCACTGATGTTCCCTTCATGCTCCTCTGAGCCATGATGGTGCAGTGGTTAGTGTGCAGTACCGCAGGCTATTTCTGCTGCCTGCCAGCTGCCTTGGCAGTTCAAATCTTACCAGGCTCAAGGTTGACTCAGCCTTCCATCCTTCCGAGGTGGGTAAAATGCAGACCCTGATTGTTGGGGGCAACAGGCTGACTCTGTACACTGCTTAGAGAGGTCTGTAAAGCATTGTGAAGTGGTCCATAGCTATTGCTATTGCTATTCTGTTTCTTGGCTTCAACAGCTTGCAGAGAGAGAGAAGTTAATAAATTTGGTGCTTTCAACTGGCCTGTCTCATTCATAGATGTTAATGGATGTGCAGAGATTGCTGTGTTTCCATGTGTAGCACTTCCCTATTTTTTTCACTACATCTTCCATCTGTTTTTCCTTTTCTAAACAATGAAAAAGAACAGTTATGAAGGCAAAATTGCTGCATAAACGCGTTTCAAGTTGGCAACGTTAGGTAATTATTTTTTAAAAAATATGCCTCTGTTCTTAAGGCTCCAAAGAGTGCATTTTTATAGTTTTCCAGGGGATTATAAACAAGAAGTGTGTTGTTTTGCTTGTTGCAATGAACATGCACACAATAGTGGAAAGCTCACAATTTATCCCTCTTCCTCGGATTGTCCCCTGGTTAGAATCCGAGGCTGTTCTTCTCTTATCGTACTATAGCATTTATTGGCTTTATTTGTCAATTTGCTGGCTTTTCTTGACAGCCACATTATAAGACTATATCCACCAGCCCTTGAACCAGCAGAGAAATATGGTAGCATTATTATTTATCATGCTGATCCCTCTTTTGCCACAGTAGTGAGAGCAGCAAAAAGTCCTTGCTTATTGACATATCTCCTGCATGCAGGTCATTATAAAAGCTGAATAGGATTTCCCAGAAGTAAAACAAATGATAAAAAAAAAAATATCTCCACCAAAACACCTGACCAGAATTAGCAGTGGGAAATCTTGTCATTTGCACCGAGGTGACAGAAGTAGCAGGACTCTGCTCTCTTCCCTGGTTTAAAACAGCTTTCTCTCCAGCACAGGACTAGGATTGTCTCAAGAGAACTGTCAAATATTGGCAGCCTCCCTCCACCGAAGTGAGATAGGTATCTTTTAACAAGATTCCTTCAAAGGAATAAGGAAAGGTTACCGAAATCTCAGCAACATTCACTTTAGAATCCAATTGATCTTCTAGGTAGTTAAAGCAGAAACTTTCACTAGTCACAAACTGACAAGGAGGTCATTAGATTAACTGATAAGAGAACATCCAGAGGGCCGAAATATGCCCTTTTTCTGAACATATTACATAAGCTCCGGTCTCATTTTAAAGGCAATATATCTATATATCTCCATACCTACCTACCTATCTCCTCCCCAAAACTTTATGCCTTTAAAGAAAGAATGACTTATGTAATTATGTTCAGAGAAAGGATAATATCTATATATCTATCTGACTCTCTCTCTCTCTCTCTCTCTCTTTCTTTCTTTCTCTCTCCCTCTCTCCCTCCCTCCCTTCCTACCTCATATGCTGCAACATTCTACCTGTCAATGACTACTTCAGCTTCAATTGCAACAACACAAGAGCACGCAACAGATTCAAACTTAATATTAACCGCTCCAAACTTGACTGTAAAAAATATGACTTCAGCAACCGAGTTGTCAAAGCGTGGAACTCATTACCTGACTCAGTAGTGTCAACCCCTAACCACCAACATTTTTCCCTTAGACTATCCACGATTGACCTCTCCAGGTTCCTTAGAGGTCAGTAAGGGGCGTGCATAAGTGCACCTGTGTGCCTTCCGTCCCCTGTCCAATTGTCTCTCCTTATCTCATTTATCTTTTCTTCCTTTCAAATTTGTTCACCTATACTTTTATATCTTTTCTTATATTCATTTATTTAGTTATATTACTACGTATCTATTCTCTTCGATGTGTATTATGTATTGTACTAAATAAATAAATAATAAATAAATAAATAAAAATAAAATACCTACCTACCTACTTATCTACCTACCTACCTACCTATCTACCTACCTATCTACCTACCTACCTACCTACCTACCTACCTACCTACCTACCTATCTATCTATCTATCTATCATCTTCTCTCCAAAACATTATGCCTTTAAAAAAAGAATGAAGATTATGTAATTACGGTATGTTCAGAGAAATGCAATATCTATATATCTATATACACTGCTTAAAAAATTGATTTACATTGATTCCTATGGGAAAATTGCTTCTACTTACAAACTTTTCTACTTAAGAACCTGGTCACAGAACAAATTAAGGTAAGTAGAGGTACCACTGTACTGCTCAAAAAAATAAAGGGAACACTTAAACAACACAATATAACTCCAAGTAAATCACTGATTGACAATCAATTTGACATGTTGTCAGCATATTCAACTTTGCAGAGAATGAAGTATTCAATGAGAATATTTCGTTCATTCAGATCTAGGATGTGTTCTTTAAGTGTTCCCTTTATTTTTTTATCCAAAACATTATGCCTTTAAAAAAAGAATGAAGTTTATGTATATTTCAGGGAAAGGGTAATATCTATACAGTATATCTATATATATTTAAGTGACTCTCTGCCTCTGCCTCTATCGTCTATCCATCTGGTTGATGCACATGCATAGCAAAACCTCATGCAAATGTCCCCAGTGCAGCAAGATTTCAGCAAAAATCGTTGATTTCTGCTTCCACGCATGCACTGGAATCTCTCTGGTTTCATGTGTGCATGGCCCGAGCAAAGCAGTGGGCTATGAGCTGGAATGCTAAATTGTGCTGCCCTGTGCTCTCTCGTCCCGCAGGCATCTCTCGGTGTGGTGATGGCACTCCGATTGAGTCATGGCCTTCGAGAACACAATGCTGGAGGCCTGTCCTGGTGGCACACTGCTCTCTGCCGAGCCTGGGCGACAAAGGATGGCCAGGAGTGCTGTTCAGAAGGCGAGGGGAGCAGACAGAGCCCCCCCACCGAGTGAGATCCTCCCTCATCCGCACCCAGGGTGCGGTGGCCAGGGTGATTTTGGTTCTCCACCTGTATTTCGGCATGTGCGGAAGCAAAAAAACCTTGCCAAAACACGGGTGCTTCTGCGGCTCTGTGCACGATGCCAGGGTGATTTTGGTTCTCCACCTGTATTTCGGCATGTGCGGAAGCAAAAAAACCTTGCCAAAACACGGGTGCATCTGCGGCTCTGTGCACGATTTTGCTACCTCCCACAGGTGGAGAAGCAAAATCAGCCTGGCCACTCAAGCACTTATGAGCCACAGCGGCGAGAGCACAATTTAGCATTCCGGTTCGTAGCCCACCACTGCCTGTGCATAGCCACCAGTGATGGAGCTGCATGCATAGCTCCATTTCCACTACCAGAACGGCATCCCCTCCCCCATTCTGGGATCTTCCCATTACTGGAGCCCATTCATACTACTGGCTCACCTGAATCTGCTGAATTTCACCTCTATTGCAGATGTGTCAACCTTGATAGGCAATCTAGAAAATAAGTACATCTAAAAGTACTAGCTCTAAATTTACTTTAACAAAATCTCACACATTTGAAAGTACATCTTTCTGCACATTCCATTATTTTAATCAAAAGAGATAAAATGGTTGGGCTTTTTTCCTGTTTCCAGGATTGTGCATATAGAATCCTTGCAGCTGTAAAAATGTGAATTATAATATATCTGTTTTCTTTATTAAAATTTTGTCTTATGATTCCTAATAAAAATAGTTCGGGTTTTGCATGGATGGTCTGGGAGGTAATTTGTTCTAGTATAGTTTTGATTTTATACCAATATTTTATACCAATATTTTTGGGTGGCTTCACATGTCCAAGCTAACAATGGAACTGCAAAACAAGGATGAGACAGATTTCTACAAAGCATGGGACAAATGGTACCATTGATTAAGAAAAAAGAAATTACTTAAAAATTATACATCAAGAAAAATGTCCAACTAAAACAACGTGCAAAACCAGTAAACTACGACATGAATCATAATATCAAATTGAAACGATAAACTATAACATCGATCGACACAAATTTTGAACTACAAAGAAACTGAATGAACAAACCCTTAAACCACTGATAAATGTTGGCACTAGAAAATTACGTCAAATACATATGGATAAAACTTCAGGAAAATCGACACCACCTATATGCCGCAAAATGTGGAAGCCCCAGCTCTAATGCTGGCCCGCCACACTCTTCTTACTACTTTTTTCTTGCTCTATTTTTCTATCCTTCCTCATCTTATATTTCTTTCCCTTCTTTCTAAATCCCTTTCCCTTTCTTCCTTTCTCCTTCCCCACTCACACATGCTATATAAGTAAACTATAATTGCTAGAATGTACATTATATATATTCCCTTTACTTTTCTGTACCCTGTATTTAATGTATATATCTAATAAACATATTTTTTTTAAAGAAAGTACATCTTTCCCCCATATCTATCCAAGAAAATAGGCAGGGGCCCTTTTGAGATATTTGCTATGTTTCCATTTGTTGGTCTCAAACCAAGATAACTGTCCTAACTACTACAGGATAGGCAGACCAACATTAGAGACCATGTTTGGCTACTCCTATCTTACAATGGCTTTGGAGCCATTTGTGGGGTATTTGCAACCTCAACCTACCCCCCAGTCTTCAATTCCTCCCAAACAAAACTTTCTTTTTTTCTCTCTCTCTTTTCAAAACATGCATATTTTATTTTGTTACCAAGAAGCTAAAAGCCAAATCTAGGTTACGGTAACAGCAGAGCAGGAGTAGAGTTTTCCAGCTTGTTTTTGTCTTTTTAAATTATATCAGTTCTTCAATGCACACACGATCTTGGGGGAATTTTTCTCCTCCTGCTCCTTTCTCCTTTGCTTCATATCAGTGATTGTGCTTTTAAAATTCTGCAGCTCACTTAGGCTTCAGTCTCTTTTATTCCTTGGTGTGCTCTTGGACATTTCCCCCCCTTCATATTTCTTTCCTTAGGATGATGGATGCCCGTAGAGCGGTTTATAGTGGAAATTGAAAAATTAGCTCTATTTTGACCAAGTTGTTTTTGCAGATGTTATTAGTCTCGAGAGTGATCAAAATGCAATCTAAACCAGAGCATTGCCTCTTCCATCAGCCCCAGGTAAATCCAAAACAGCAATTGTGGGGGCAATAGGCTGGCTCTGTTAAAAAGTGCTATTGCTAACATGTTGTAAGCCACGCTGAGTCTAAGGAGAAAGGCAGCATAAAATAAATTGAATAAATAAATAAATAAATTCCCAGAATTTCAGCCTGCATGATAGAACTCTGGGAATTGTAGTTCCAGCCTATCAGTTTGGGGCAATTGTTCTCACATGTCTACCCAGAAGAGTCATTAGCATGACCCAATGATTTAATGAGCATTAGAAACTACTTCACATATGGGTAGCAATAGCAGTAACACTTATATACCGTGTTAGCCCTGATGCCCCTGAGCTGTCATTCTGGCAGGGGAAGGAGACACCGGGGTGACCATTTCAAACACCATACCGACTGGGAAACTGAACCCATGCCCTGCTACCAGCTGAAGGGGTAAATCCCATTTTTCCAAACTTCCAGTTTGCCTGCTCGATGGTTTTTCACACTCTGGGCTTCAGAAATCAGCTGGCCAGCATGTCCATGCACACTGGAGCTGACAAAGGGCAGCGCCCCACGTGCCCTCCGATATGAACCCACGTGCCACCTGTGGCACGCATGCCGTTGGTTTGCCATCACTCAGTGATGGGCTACCAAAATTTTTACTACCACATTGTGGGTGTGGCTAATGCATTTTATTTCAACGCAAATTTATTTATTTATTTATATTTATTTATTTATATTTATTCATTTATTCATTTTCATTCATTCATTCATTCATTCATTCATTCATTCATTTCATTTCTATGCCGCCCTTCCCGAGGCGACTCAGGGTGGCATACAACAATTGGCTGTTCTGGGGTGGAGCTCCATTTTTGTTACCCCACTGCGTTCCTCCCGCCCGGCCAATAGCCCAATCCTGATTATCTACTATATAAAGTGTATGTACACACATGCATACACAGTTCTTCTAAATTATTCACATTCAACCTCATTTACTATGATAGGAAAAGCATACCCAGATCAAAATCAAAATTTTGCTACCGGTACTGCATACTTGACTGTACCCACAGGAGCCCACCACTGCCCTCACTGCTCTAAGCAGTTTACAGTGTCATTTCATCTCCTGTTTCAACTCCTACCCTCAAAACGTCGCTCCAGAGCACTGCACACCAAGACAGCTAGACACAAAAACAGTTTTTTCCCAAACGCCATCACTCTGCTAAACAAATAATTCCCTCAACACTGTCAGACTTTTTACTAAATCTGCACTTCTATTTCTACTAGTTTTTCTCATCATTCCTATCACCCATTTCCTCCCACTTAGGACTGTATGACTGTAACTTGTTGCTTTTTTGTTCTGTTCTGTTCTACTCTATTCAAACATTAAATATCTATTCATATCAACTAAATCTTACATTGTATCTAACCATAACAATAACAACACTGGGGAAAAGTCAAAGCTGTATCTTCTATTGTTGCTTGTTTCCTAAGATTTTTATTAATACTGATTATTTCTTCATTGCTTATTTGACCCCTATGACAATCATTAAGTGTTGTACCACATGATTCTTGACCAATGTATCTTTTTATTTTATGTATGCTGAGAGCATATGCACCAAGACAAATTCCTTGTGTGTCCAATCACACGGCCAATAAATAATTCTATTCTATTCTATTCTATTCTATTCTATCCACCTTGAAAGGACGTAAGGCTGAGTCAACCTTACCTGAGCCAAAGGTAGTCTTTGATTCACTCTCATTTAGTGACCTTTCCAAAACTACAATGGCTCCAAAAAAAGTCACTTACAGCTGGTCCTTGCCCCTACAACCGACAGAGCATCCCCCATGGTCACATCATCCAAATTTGGGTGCTTGGCAACCGGCATGTATTTATAACAATTGCAGTGTGTTCTGGAGTCTTTTGCAACTTTCTCAGCTGACGTCCGGCAAGCAAAGTCAATGGTGGAAGCCAGATTCATTTAATGTCCACATGACACACTTTAACTGTGGTGATTTTCTTAACAACTGTGACACAAAAGGTAGCAAAATTGCTCGCAATTTAAGTGTCTTAACAACAGAAATACTGCTTTCAGTTGTGGTTGTAAGTGGAAGGCTACCTGTGTCAGTGGGCATCTGGTCAAGAAAGACTGCCACGCCAGCCAAAGAGGGTTAAGGTTAGGTCTCCATTCTCACTTCCATCCCCCCAATTTTTAAAAGGCAACGAGAGAGTAATGAAATATGAATTGCACCTAACCGCTGACATTTAATTCTCCTCGGAATAAATTGAATCTTAGATCAACTCTGCCCAGGGTTCTATGCCAAATCGGCTGAATTTAACAAAATGCTGACCTAAACTGACCTGCCGTTTCATTACTTCTGTTGCTGCTCCATGCTAGGTGCTCTTCCAAATTGTCTTCTAGCATTGGGCATGAACTAGGTTAAATTAATTTCAGTTCTCAATCCCAGGAATGACTGCTGTACAGTTAGCAGGCAGTTTTTGAATATTCTTGCCCTGTTCTGTAATTGGAGGACCAGTGAAATATGTCTGCAGCTTTATAACAGACTTGTGACCCCACATTAATCGCATCTTTGCCGCGTACAAATTCATCCTTGCTTATTTTAGAGGTCTGAAGTTATTAATCCAAGCAAGCTGCTCTAGCAATTGCATGCAGTATTGGGTTTCTACTGGTACGGATGAGGATGCTGCACTAGTAGTAAAACTGGAGTTGTGTGCACAGCTTTGGGTTTCTGGTGCGTGCATGTGCACATCTCAGCAAGATTTTCCTTCTGCGCATGAATGGAAGCAAAGAAACCACCAAAATCTCATGCGCACGCACGTCCCCTCGCAAGATTTTGATTCCTGCACATGTGCAGAAGCAAATTCTCACTGGAACACACATGTGTGCCAGAGACCCAAAGCTGCATGTGCAATGCACCCATAGTGGTAGTAGCGCAACCCCCCTGCCTGATTGCATGCCACCTCAATTTTTTTGCACCACAAATCTGTGAGCAATAAAATTTTTGGAACCCAGGCTGCCAAAATCCTATTTTTCAAGATCTGCCAACAATGGAGGATGGTATTTACATCATCTGAGTTCCCGGTGGGTAATTTTCTCTTTTGTCTGCATTCTATTTGAATCTTGCATTATTACATATGGAGTAAATTTGCTGGTTAACCTGTTCTGCTGGACTCTCTGGTAGGAACCTCCCAAAAATTCAAAGGTACAAATTTCACACACACACACACATTTGAAAATTCAAAACAATGTTCTTTATCACAAAATTCAAAATAAACTAAGCACTCTTTTTGTATTGCAAAGAGCACTCGTCCCAAAACAACCGGGTAGTCTGTACAATTTCCCTTATCAGTTCTTGCCTTCCGTAAACTCCTTAAAACTCACCTCTGCCATCAGGCATGGGGGAATTGAGGCATTCCCCCTCCCTCTCCCCAGACCTATATTAATTTATGTATGGTGTGTCTGTGTGTATGTCTGGTTTAATAATGGGGTTTTAAAAATGTTTTTTAAATTTATTAGATTTGTTATGAATTGTCTTATTGTATACTGTGAGCCACCCCGAGTCTACGGAGAGGAGTGGCATACAAATCAAATCAAATCAAATCAAATCAAATCAAATCAAATCAAATCAAATAAATCAAATCAAATAAATCAAATCAAATAAATCAAATCAAATAAATCAAATCAAATAATCAAATCAAATCAAATCAAATCAAATCAAATCAAATCAAATCAAATCAAATCAAATCAAATCAAATCAAATCAAATCAAAATAAATATGCCCTCCAGACCACCTCTGGGACTTGGCAGACAAGGGCAGAACTGACCCTGAGGACAGAAGGGCAGGCGAAGGGAAAACTACATGTACCAAGACGCCAAGGGTCTCTACCATACTGTGGGCCATCCAGGGCAAAGAGAAAAATTCTTCATCACTGTGACCGTAGATGGGCTTCCATGTGATATGGAAATAAACACTGGCTTTGCATTCATCATTATGGCATGAGGGACCTTGAAGTAGCTCATGCCTACATTCATGAGGCAGTCACCTAAGCCACAAAACATATGGCTTAATGACTTCCAAGGGAACCCTATTCAAGTACCGAGATGAATAAAAGTTCTAATTAAACCCAAAGACTTCCAAGGGGAGCTGCTACTTACAGTTGTTGATGGCCGCCGACTGACCTTGCTAGGTGTGGAACAGCTCAAACCTCTCGGAATGGGCCTCACCGGACTGAACCACATCCAAGGGGACAGATTGGACAAGCTCCTGACTGACTCCCAGACCGTCTTTGATGGGAGTCAAAGTAAATATACGGGAAAGCCCATATCATTTAACCTACACCCCAACGTCACACCCATTGGACTCAAACTCTGCAGGGCCCCCTTTGCTCTCCAACCTAAATTGGATGAGCAGATCAACAAATTAATAGCTCAAGGGGTTTTGGAACCAGACACCATGCCCCGTGCAAAACATCTATAGTTGCCCCCATGAAACTGAGGGGATTGTTTAGGGTGTGTGCCGATTATAAAGGGACAGTAAATAAGGTCTTACAACCCAACTACTACCTTATGCCAGTAGTGGAGCACTTACTACACTCACTGAAAAATGGGAAAATATTTGTTAAACTGGCATAGGCTTTCAACAACTGCCTGTAGATGCAACCACAGCAGAAGCCCAGCCATAGTAACACATAGTGGGGGCTTTCTATTATTATTATTATTATTATTATTATTATTATTATTATTATTATTATTATTATTATTACTATTTATTTGATTTGTATGCCGCCTCTCTCCGTAGACTCGGGCAGCTCACAACAGTGATAAAAACAATACATGGTAACAAATCTAATAATTAAAATCTAAAATAAGTTTTACATTAAAAAGTCTAAAAAGAAAAAAAAACCCAATAGATAAAATACATACGCACAGTCATATCATGCACAAAATTACATAGCCAAGGGGGAGATGTCTCAGTTCGCCCAAGCCTGATGACAGAGGTGGGTTTTAAGGAGCTTACGAAAGGCAAGGAGGGTGGGGGCAGTCCTAATCTCTGGGGGGAGTTGATTCCAGAGGGTCGGGGCCGCCACAGAGAAGGCTCTTCCCCTGGGTCCCGCCAGATGACATTGTAATGCAATCGGCTGAAATTTGGGGTCTGCATGGCCCCAGGACTATTCCAGAGAAGGGTGGAATGATTACACAGTATCGTGGGGTGGTCCTGGTAAAGGGCTGCAAAATTTTTTACTACCACACCGTGGACATGGCTTATTTTGTGGATGTGGTTTGCTGGCCATGTGACCAGGTGGGAATGGATGGATGATCATGTGACCAGGGGGTGGCTTAAAGGTCATGTGACTGGCTTAAAGGTGGCCAACTTGACATCACTCATGTCAAGGGTTAGGGTTAGGGTGCCTGGCCTTTTCTCACCTCCAAGAGATACAATTTCCTTATCTATTTACTATTACTGAACATCCAAAATATACTATTTAATTCTATGCATATATGCCATATGTGTACATACATATTACACACAAGCACACAAAAATATACTATTATCTACTATATAAGGTATATGTACGCACACGCATGTACAGCTCTTCTAAAATTATACACATTCAACCTCATTTACTGTGATAGGAAAAACATACCTAGAACCTGGAAGGGAAAAAAAGAAAAAATATCAAAAATATTTCTACCAGTTCTGTGTACCTGACCGTACCCGTAGGAGACCATCACTGGGTGGTCCCCTACTTCGATGACGTGCTCATCTCAGAGGACTCAGAAGACCAATTGATAGACCTTCCAAGGGAAGTATTACAAAGATTCAAAGACAGGGGGCTCAAAGTAAAAGAGGTCAAGGGTAAGATCGGTCACCAGTGTGGAATTCTTAGGATTCCTGATCAATGGGTCCAGTGTGCACCCCATGGATGGAAAAAAATTAAAGCCATAAAAGAGGAACCAACCCTCAAGAATAAAACAGAACTGCAGGCATTCCTGGGGCTATTAAATTTCTATGCCATTTTCTTACAACAGGGAGCAATGGTTACAGAGCCGCTCCATAGACTCCTGGGTACGTTTGTCCACGTGGACTTGAGCACAAAGGGAAGCCAATGCACTTACAGCCATAAAGGGACTGTTGTCTTCAAACAGCATATTCATTCAATACAGCAAGACCGTTCCCCTACTGTTAACATGTGATGCTTCCCCCTTTGGAGTGGGGACGGTTCTTAGCCACAGGCTTCCCAACAGCTCAGAAGCCCACATCGCATTGTACTCCGAGACCAGTGATGTGTTGCCAGCCACCGGTGCTCACAGTGTTCTCCATGCATACACACATGTGTATGGTGCTCACACTCATGTGTATGCTCGCACAACATCCAGCTGCTGCGCATGTGCAGCAATCAAAATCTTAAATGAGTATTATTATTATTATTATTATTATTATTATTATTATTATTATTATTTATTATATTTGTATGCCGCCCCTCTCTGCAGACTCGGGGTGGCTCACAGCAACAATATATTACAAATCTAATAATTTAAAAATCATTTAAAAAACCCTTATTTAAAAAAAACGTACACACAAACATACCATGCATAACTTGTATAGGCCTGGGGGGAAAGGAATATCTCAATTCCCCTGTGCCTGATGACAGAGGTGGGTTTTAAGGAACTTGCAAAAGGCAAGGAGGGTGGGGGCAATTCTCATCTCTGGGAGGAGCTGGTTCCAGAGGGTCGGGGCCACCACAGAGAAGGCTCTTCCCCTGGGTCCTGCCAGATGACATTGTTTAGTCGACGGGACCCGGAGAAGGCCCACTCTGTGGGACCTAACTGGTTGCTGGGATTCGTGCGGCAGAAGGCGGTCCCGGAGGTATTCTGGCCCAATGCCCTGAAGGGCTTTACAGGTCATAACCAACACTTTGAAACCAACACTTTGAGTATCCTCGGTGAGATTGGGGCAATTTTTGCTTTTGTTTGCTTCCGCGCATGTGTGGAAGAAAAAAAGTGGTAAAAAAATCACCCAAATCTCGTGCACGTGAGGATGCTCGCATGGGTAAGACTTGGGCAATTTTCACCTATTTCTTTGCTTACGCACATGCGCGGAAACAAAAAAGGTGAAAATCAGCAGTATCTCACCAGTTGTGCGCGTGCAGGGTGGTGATCTACTGGACCTTTGCATCTGGGTGTCCTGGGTGCTGCCCACCCCTGTCCCAGTCCCTGTCTCCAGCAGAGAGAAACTACAGTCAACTAGGTAAGGAAGCACTTGCAGCTGTAGCCGGCATAAAGCATTTCCACAAGTACCTTTAAGGCTGAAAATTTGAACTAATCACTGATCACAAACCACTATCAGGACTGCTGAAAGGCAATCAGAAAATTCCTCAAAACATGTCACCCCGCCTAACCCGCTGGTCCATTTTCCTCCCGGGGTACAGCTAAATCTAATGCGTATTGTTTGCATAACATCTTCAGAGATGGCAATTTGTAATTTGGCACAGTTTTGTCTTTCCCTGAAGAGTCCCTCTCTCTCCTTTGAGTAATATTTTCTATGTGCCCTGCATCATGGCTGCTTGTTTGTGTATAATAAGTCTAGTCTGGTCCACTGGGAAATTTGTTATATCTTTTAAATCACGACTGATTGAAAGCACATCTGTTTCGGAGGCTGCTGTTCTCCATCTTGAGAGGGCGAATGTCATATCGAACCTCCAAATTCTGCTCTTCATAAATTTTCACTTACCATGAAGTAAGTTCAATTTGGTAAACCTTACAGTATGTAAATCTCAGATTTTAGATGTCAAAGACGCAGTTCACTCATCCTGCTAAGACTTAGTTTGTATAACCATGATTTATTGGGGGGGGGGGAATTAATATGGCAGGTTAAAACAAGAAGCGATGGGTTCCCCCTCCTCCTCTTCCTTTGCATTCTTCACGCAGCCTTAATTCAGAAGAAAACTACATGCAATTCTCAACTTATAACCGTTTATTTATTTGTGACCACAACAGAATAAGTTAGATATCAAATTAAAACATCTACTCTATGGTGACTGGTGTGATATGTTGATTTTATCACAATTTTATCTTAATTTAATATTTTATCTTGTATATTGTTCTGTCCACATATATTATACATACAACACGAATATTTGCTGTTGCCTCATTTGCTGCTGTTGCCTCAAGAGAAGCCATATAGTGCAGGCTTGCAAAGCCACACAGCTAGCACCATACCAGACTACCTTCTGCCGCACGAATCCCAGCGACCAGTTAGGTCCCACAGAGTGGGCCTTCTCCGGGTCCCGTCAACTAAACAATGTCGTCTGGCTGGCCCCAGGGGAAGAGCCTTCTCTGTGGCGGCCCCGACTCTCTGGAACCAGCTCCCCCCGGAGATTAGAACTGCCCCCACCCTCCTTGCCTTCCGTAAACTCCTTAAAACTCACCTCTGCCGTCAGGCATGGGGGAATTGAGGCATTCCCCCTCCCTCCCCCCGGGCCTATATAATTTATGCATGGTGTGTCTGTGTGTATGTCTGGTTTAATAATGGGGTTTTAAAATGTTTTAAAAATTTATTAGATTTGTTATGAATTGTCTTATTGTATGCTATGAGCCGCCCCGAGTCTACGGAGAGGGGCGGCATACAAATATAATAAATAAATAAATAAATGAATAAAGCATCAGCAAATATTTATATTTGATGTCATACCCTATATGAAATAAGCAACCATTCATTTTGTGACCATTTAAAGTTACAATGAAAAAAAATGACTTATAACCAATTTTCACATGATTTTTGCAGCATGATGAAATTCGGTGCTTGGCAAGTGGCATATATTTATGACAGTTGCACGGTTCCAAGGTCATGTGGTCACTAACTTTTCTAGTTGGCTTCCAACAAGCAAAATCAGTAGGGAAACCAAATTCAATTAATGAAGCACGATTCCCTTAACAGATATAATGATTCACCTAACAACTTTTACAAAGTTCATAAAATGGGGCAAAACTCACTTGACTGCCTTGATTAGCAATGGGAATTTTGGGCTTACCATATTTTTTAGAGTATATAACACATTGTAGTATAAGACACACATAGGTTTTAGAGGTGGAAAACAAGGAAAAAAGTATTTTGAACTAAATGGTATAGTAATATATTATTGGATAAAATACCATGTAGCAGAATACTTTTTACAACCATGTACACTTTTTACAAATGTCAAACTTGATAGCTTTAAGACTAGTGGACTTCAACTCCCAGTATTCTTCCTCCAGTCATGCTAGATGGGGTAATTAGAAGGCAAAATGGTCCATTTTTTGCCCATTTTTCTCAAAAACGGGGTGGACAAAGGTCTGGGAAGCCTGCAGAGAACTCCTGAGTGCTGGGGGATGGCAAAAATGCCCTCAGTTTTGTAAAAAAAATGGGTTGTTTTGCCAGTTTTTGCCTTCCCCCAACCCCCAGGAGCTCTCTGCAGGCTTCCCAGACTCTCTGCCCACCCAATTTTTGTGAAAAACGGGCCCATTTTTCGTAAAAATGAGATGTGGGTGCGGGGTTTCAGGGCAGCAAAAATGGCTGTATTTGGCGCATAACACGCACCAACATTTTCAGCCTCTTTTAGGAAGGGAAAAGGTGCGTCTTATACTCCAAAAATATGATAGTTGTGGTCAGAAATGGGTTTGTCCTGGTTCGGACCGGTTTTATAGAACCGGAAGTAACTTGGTGGCCTGGGTTGCTGGAACTGGCAGCCACACCCCTGGACCGGCTCATCTTGGGTTTTGCTTCTATGCATTTGCAGAAGCTGTATTTTTAGAACTGTGCTGATGCCTGGCCAGCATACCACTGAGCGAAACTGTAGTGAAGAAAACTGGAACTCAGCCTGGTTGTGATTATAAATTGAGGATTGCTTGTCCAGGTTGACTAACCCTTCTATCCTTCCAAGGTGATTAAAATGGGGACTCGAAATTGTTGGGGGCAATGACTCTGTAAAGCACTTAGAGAGGACTGTAAAGCGCTATGAAGAGGTATATATGTCTAAGTGCTTGCTATTGCTATCAGTGTGAAGTCAGTTGCACTATTACCGATCTCTTCCTGCCTCTACAGGTAATCCTTGATTTACCTGTAAAGCAGAGATGACGAACCTTTTTTTCTTTGGGTGCCAAAAGAGCATGCGTGCACCTTATCGTGCATGCGTGAGTGCCTATACCCATAATTCCCTTATTACCTTGAGGTTCGACTACTGCAATGCTCTCTACATGGGGCTACCTCTGAAGAGTGTTCGGAAACTTCAAATCATGCAGAATGCGGCCGCGCTAGCAGTCATGGGTCTCCCCAGATATACTCATGTTTCTCCAACACTCCGTGGACTGCACTGGCTGCCGATTGGTTGGTGATGACCTATAAAGCCCTACATGGCATCGGACCAGATTACTTACGGGACCGTCTTCTGCCACACAAATCCCAGCGGCTGATTAGGTCCCACAGAGTTGGCCTTCTCCAGGTCCCGTCAACCAGGCAATGTCGTCTGGCGGGACCTAGAGGAAGAGCCTTCTCTGTGGCTGCCCCGGCCCTCTAGAATCAGCTCCCTCCAGAGATTTACACTGCCCCCCCTCCTCACCTTTCGCAACAGCCTTAAGATCCATCAATGTTGCCAGGCATGGGGCAGTTAGATCATGCCTCCCCTCTCTGACCATTAAATGTTGTGTGTAGATGCGATTGAGTTAATTGACTGCTTTTTAATGTAATAGGATCTTAGCTTATACTGTAGTTTTTTAACTATTAGATTTGTACACATATTGTTTTTGTATTGTATTCTTCGGAGAAGGGCGGCATACAAGTCTAATTAATAATAATAGTAATAGTAATAGTAATAATAGTAATAATGAATAGTAATAATAATAATAATGAATAGTAATAATAATAATGATGAATAGTAATAATAATAGTAATAATAATAGTAATAATAGTAATGATAGTAATGATAGTAATAATAGTAATAATAGTAATAATAGTAATAATAGTAATAATAGTAATAATAATAATAATAATAATAATAATAATAATAATAATAATCGTGGACGTGTGACATTTCCCCAATTTCTGGAGATTTCTTTTCTTGTGCATGTACAGAAGCAAAGAAATGCTGGGAATTTCTGGCCCACGCCAGAAATAATAATAATAATAATAATAATAATAATAATAATAATAATAAATAACAACAACAACAACAACAACAACAATTCAATGCCCGGGGAGGGCAAAAACAGCTTCCCCCATCCCCCGGAGGTCCTCTGGAGGCTGGAAACAGCCTGTTTCCCAATTTCTGGTGGGCCCAGTAGGATAGTGTGGTGGATAATCATCCAACTACCTCTCTCTAATTCCCCAGAAACAATTTTCTTTTTCTTTTTTAAAGAAGCAATGCTGCAATGAGATGGCAATCATCTGCATCCTTTCTGAATATTCAGTATCTTTTTTGTCCTCGAAGAGGGGCGGCATACAAATCCAATAAATAAATAAATAAGGGCAAGGGCCAAAATCTACATCTTAGATTTCTCTAGTGACCTTACACCTTTGTCAATTCCTACTATTTTTCCCAAAGAAACTTCTTTGCTACACCAACTCAGACAGTATCAATAGACATATGAATTTAGAATCTCTCTTCCCGGAGTGTGTTATTTCAGATTTGTTTCCATTCAATTACCTTTGCTATTTGGGTTTTCTCCCATAAACGAAAAAAGGGGAAAAAAAAGAAAAGAAAGAGCCACCCACAAATCTGGTGGAAATTGGCCACCTTTCTGCTTACACTTAACCATAGTTCCCTCTAAGCTGAGCAGTGAGCAATCGCTCACTTAAAAATCATCATCAACTCAGAGTTTTCCAAACCTGCCCAGAAGCCGAGAGGGAAAGAGTGAGAGGGAAGGAGAGAGAGAGGAAGAGAGAGAAACAGATAGAAAAAAGAGAGGAAGGAAAAGAGAAAGAAAAAGAATGGAAGTAAGGAAGAGAGAAAGAAAATCAAAATCTAGTTTGAAACTAGCTCAACTATTTAAGTGGCATTTTGATATTGATAGAGTTGCCCTATTATGAGCTCACTGTTATAGACACACAGTATTTATTTATTTATTTATTTATTCATTCATTCATTCATTCATTCATTCATTCATTCATTCATTCATTCATTTATTATTTCTGTGCCGCCCAGTCCCGAAGGGACTGCCGCTCAGACACTATACTTTTCTGCCCGCCCCAAAAAAAAATTAGAGGGAACACTGCACTTAACCCTGAGTAATAGATACAGTTTAAAAGCATCATCTGAGAGAAAGTTATGCGATACCACAATAAGTCCCCCTTGCCCAAACAGTATCAAGTTGATTACAGTAAAATACCAGATGTCATTTTAGAACCACTGCACCACATCTTCCAAACATCCTGGAACACACTGGAACTAGCTGAAGACTGGAAACGAGCTGATGTGATCCCCATCTACAAAAAAGATTTGAAAAATGGACCCAGGTAACTACAGATCAATCGGCTTAACATCAATAACTGGGAAAATACTGGGAAAAAATAATTTAAAAACAGACTTAGAAACAAAGTAAGTAATAGCTAGCAGCCAAAATGGGTTTGTTAAGAACAAATCATGACAAACCAATCTCATTTCATTCTTCAACACTGTGACCAAATTAATAGGCCAGCAAAATATAGTGGATATATATACTTGGACTTCAGCAAAGCATTTAAGAAAGTAGACTACAACCTACTTCTCCGTAAGCTACAAAAAAATGGGATAAACAGCTACACAACCAGATGGATTAATAACAGTCTGATTAATCATATCCAACTATTTATTTATTTATTTATTTGATTTGATTTGATTTGTATGCCGCCCCTCTCCGTAGACTCGGGGCGGCTCACAACAGCAATAAAACAATTCATGACAAATCTAATAATTTAAAAACATTTTTTAAAAACCCGTTATTAAGCAGACATACACACAGACATATCATACATAAATTGTATAGCCTGGGGGAGATATCTCAATTCGCCCATGCCTGGCGGCAAAGGTGGGTTTTAAGGAGTTTACGAAAGGCAAGGAGGGTGGGGGAAGTTCTAATCTCCAGGGGGAGCTGGTTCCAGAGAGTCAGGGCTACCACAGAGAAGGCTCTTCCCCTGGGACTCGCCAAACGACATAGTCCTCAATGGGTCTAAGTCCACATGGAGAGAAGTAAGCAGTGGGGTACCACAAGGTTTCGTCCTACGTCCAGTACTCTTTAATATCTTCATAAATGACCTAAACAAGGGAATAGAAGGAGAACTAACCAAATTTGAAGATGATACCAAGCTGGCAGGAGTAGTTAATACCCTAGAGCAGTGTTTCCCAACCATGGCAACTTGAAGATATCTGGACTTCAACTCCCAGAATTCCCCAGCCAGCATTCGCTGGCTGGGGTATTCTGGGAGTTGAAGTCCAGATACCTTCAAGTTGCCAAGGTTGGGAAACACTGCCCTAGAGGACAGGGTCAGGATCCAGATAGATCTTGATAGACTTGAATACTGGGCCCAATCAAAATGAAATTCAATGCAGAGAAAAGTAAAATCCTATACCTAGGTAAAAAACCGCAAAGATATACATATAAACTGGGTGAAACCACACTCATTTAGCCATACTATAAAAAAGAAATTGAAACTAGAGAAAGTACAGAAGAGAACAACCAGGATGATAAGGCAACTGGAAACTAAAACATACAAAGAGAGGTTGCAGGAACTGGGCATGGCCTGTCTGGCGAAGAGAAGAACCAGGGGAGACGTGATAGCAGTGTTCCAATACTTAAGGGGCTGCTACAGACAGGAGAGGGTCAGACTGCTTTCCAAAGCACCAGAAGGCCAGACAAGAAATAATGGATGGAAACTGACCAAAGAGAGATTCAACCTGGAAATAAGGAGGAACTTTCTGATGATGAGAATGATCAACACTTGGAACAACTTTCCTGTAGAGAAACTTTCAAGAGGAGCTTGGATTGCCATATGTAGGGACTCCCACTTGAGCAGAGGGTTAGAGTAGATGACCTAAAAGGTCCCTTCCAACTTTAATAATAATCTAATCTAAACCAGAAACCAGAATCAATCAAGGAATATCCAGTTAAAATTCTACAATTAACTAAAAAATAACAAATAAAATCTATATTAAAATCACAATTTGGCATCCAGCTAGCAGAATAACAGCAGCCCAAAAAGCGAATGCAATCCTGGGTTGTATAAACAGTGGCATAGAATCAAGAACATGTGAAATATTAGTGCTGCTTTACAAAAACCCTGTTGTTTTTTTTAAAAAAAATTTAAATTGATTTTATAATATATCTTGTCTTATCTTTACAAAACCCTGTTGACTACTCTTGGTCACCAATTTTGGTCACCATAGTACAAAAAAGAAGATGAGATTTGGAAAAAGTTCAGAAAAGAACTGAGATGATCAAAGGCCTGGAGATTAAACCATATGAAGATTGATATATGATTGAAGGCTTTGGGTCCGGCTATTCTAAGGAAAAGAAGAATTACAAGACAAGAGCACACAACAGATTTAAACTTAATATTAACCGCTCCAAACTTGACTGTAAAAAATATGACTTCAGTAACCGAGTTGTCGAAGCGTGGAACTCATTACCGGACTCCATAGTGTCATCTCCAAACCCCCAACACTTTACACTTAGATTATCCACGGTTGACCTATCCAGATTCCTAAGAGGTCAGTAAGGGGTGAGTACAAGTGCACTAGAGTGCCTTCCGTCCCCTGTCCTATTGCTCTCCTATATCTCCTATACCTTTCCTCTATTCCTATATCTCTTCTTCTATTCTTTCATTGATATGTTCTATTCCTATATCTTCTCTTCTATTCTTTCTTAGATATATTTTACTATGAGTATCTCCTCTATAACCTTCATCATGTATTTTACTATGTGTATGTAGATATATACCCACTAAAACCCTCATTGTGAATTGGACAAAACAAACAAACAAACAAATAAATAAATGAATGAATGAATGAATGAATGAATAAATAAAATAAAATAAAATAAAATTAGGGGTGACATGATAGCAATATTCCAGTATTTGAGGGGCTGCAACAAGGAAGAGGGGGTCAAATTATTCTCCAAAGCACAAGAAACAATGCTTGGAAACTGATGAAAGAGAAAAGCAACCTGGAATTAAGGAGAAACTTCCGTGAGGACAATTAACCAGTGGAACATCTTGCCTCCAAAAATCATGGGTGCTCCATCACAAGACGTTATTAAGAAAATACTGGACATCATTTGTCTGAAATTGTATAGGTTCTCCTGCTTGGGCAGGGGGATGAACTAGAAGACCTCCAAGGCCCTTTCCAGCTCTATTGTATTCTGTTCTGTTCTACTAACTGTACCAGTGATGGCAAACCTTTCCCCCCCTCGGGTGCCGAAAGCGTGTGCGCACAATACCCATAATTCAAGCCTGGGGAGGGTGAAAATCACCTCCACTGCCCCCCAGAGGCCCTCTACAGGCCAGAAACATCATGTTCCCCAACTTCTGGTGGGCCCAGTAGGCCCGTTTTTCACCCTCCTCAGGCTCCAGAGGCTTCCCTGGAGCTTGGGGAGGGCAAAAACGCCCTCCTCATCTCCGCAAAAACGCCCTTCCAGAGCCTCTGTATGAGCCAAAAATCAGCTGGCCAGGGTGCACATGTGTGCTGGAGCTGAGCTTGGACAACGGCTCGCGTGCCAGCAGATATGGCTCCGCGGGCCACCTGTGGCACCTGTGCCATAGGTTCACCATAACTGAACTATACCATAATATCAATCCTTAAACTGCAAATCTCACA
Source organism: Erythrolamprus reginae (assembly GCF_031021105.1). NCBI lineage: Eukaryota > Metazoa > Chordata > Lepidosauria > Squamata > Dipsadidae > Erythrolamprus > Erythrolamprus reginae. The sequence continues at coordinate 521,684 of NW_027248528.1, read as the reverse complement.
GTCATGGGGGGAGGGGGGGAAAGTAGTAATGAAAAAGAGTTTGCTACATTAGTTGTGTAAAACGGCTTTGGTGGATTAATCCACAGGTTTCCGACTAATGCTGCTGAGCAGAATCTAGACACCTGTGCTGTAATCACAGTCTGTTCATCGTGATGCTTTCGTTTTGGAAGCCCTGAAGCTGTTCTCTCTCTCTATCTCTCTCTCTGCGTTACTATAAAAATTTAACTGCCTTGGATACGGCCCCTGGAGGCACCGAGAGGCAAAAAGGAAGCAGCATGCTCCCTCCCATAAACCAGGGTGATAAGAACATAAGAGGAGCCATGCTGAATCGGGCCAAAGCCCATCAAGTCCAGCATTCTGTGTCACACAGTGGCCCACCAATTGTCCATGGGGACAATCTTGAGCAGAAAGAGAAGGCAAGATCCTCCCTTTCCCCTGACCCCCAACAAAGGAAGGGAATCCTGCCTGCCTCAACCAACATAGAGGCGGCACATGGACATCTATTTCAGTAACCACCTATGATACACTTGGCATCCATGAATCTGTTTAATCCTGCCTTGAAGCTATCAGGGCTGACAGCTGTCATGACATCTTCTGGAAGTGAATTCCATAAATTAAGGACCCTCTGGGTGAATAAATATTTTCCTTTATTTGTCCTCACTTTCTTACCTATGAGCTTTAGGGAGTGCCCCCCTCGTCCTAGCATTGTGTGATAGAGAAAAGACTTTTTCTCTACCCACCTTTTCGATCTCATGCATGATTTTATACACTTCGACAGAAGAAAACATATAACTCTTCCCTAGTAAGAGATCATTAATGGGTTGCACCTGAAATGGGGAAGGGGGGGAGGGAGGGGCGCCATCCCGGTAGTGAAAAAGGAGCTGCACGCTGAGATCCAGCTGACTGGTATGTGCACGCATATGTTGGCACAAGATTCAGCTTCTGCGCATGCGCCAGAAGCCAAATCTTGCATGAGGATGCGCGCAAGAGCGAGATTTTGGTGATTTTCACTGATATTTTTTTTCCACGCATGCCAGGTGTGGTCTTATTAAGGTTTTAAAATTGTATTAATATTCATGTAATTTTGATTCTATGTCTCTGTTTATGCAACCAAGGATTGTATTGGCCTTTTTGGTTGCTTCCGCACACTGCTGGCTCATATTTAAGGTCATCTAACATCAAAAACATCATCAAAAAAGCACAACAAAGAATGTTCTTTCTTCGCCAGCTCAGGAAGCTCAAACTGCCCAAGGAGCTGCTCTACAAAGGAATCATTGAGTCTCATCTGCACCTCTATAACTGTCTGGTTTGGTGCTGCAACCCAACAAGACCAACACAGATTTCAGAGGATAATCAGAACTGCAGAAAAAGCAATTGCTACCAACCTGCCTTCCATTGAGGACCTGTATACTGCACGAGTCAAAAAGAGGACGGGGAAAATATTTACTGACCCCTCACATCCTGGACACAAACTGTTTCAACTCCTACCCTCAAAATGTCGCTACAGAGCACTGAATACCAAGACAACTAGACACAAGAACAGTTTTTTTCCGAACGCCATCACTCTACTAAACAAATAATTCCCTCAACACTGTCAGACTTTCTACTAAATCTGCACTTCTATTCTACTAGTTTTTCTCATCATTCCTATCACCCATTTCCTCCCATGTTGACTGTATGACTGTAACTTGTTGCTTATATCCTAAGATTTTTATTAATATTGCTTCTTCATTACTTATTTGACCCCTATGACAATCATTAAGTGTCGTACCACATGATTCTTGACAAATGTATATTTTATTTTATGTTCGCTGAGAGCATGTGCACCAAAACAAATTCCTTGTGTGTCCAATCACACTTGGCCAATAAAAAAAATTCTATTCTAAATTCTATATTTATCTTTGCTTAACAACATAGCAAAAAAAAAAAAGTCATAAAATCATGTATGGTTTATTTAACAATCGTCTTGTTTTAGACGTGGGAATTCTGGTCTCAATTTTGGTGATAGGTCAGGGACTAATATTTTCCAGGGACGGAAGAGTGGGCAGAGCTGAAACGTTGAACTTCTTTTTCACCCTGAATGATTTTACAATATGTGGTGAGCACTCATTACTCTTCCTGTTAATTGGGAAAAAAAAGATTAACTTTCCCATCTCACCTGTAGTGGGTTTCATTTACCTTCACTACCAGTTCAGAACTGCGAACACATGTGCACGTGCATGCTTTGGTCACACACGGCACTCGTGCCCTTATCACTCGAGGTTCGACTACTGCAATGCTGCAATGCTCTCTACATGGGGCTACCTTTGAAGAGTGTTTGGGAGCTTCAAATCGTCCAGAATGCAGCCGCCCGAGCGGTTATGGGCCTTCCAAGGCATGTCCATATTTCTCCAGCACTCCACAGACTGCATTGGCTGCCGATTGCTTTCCGGACTCAATACAAAGTGCTGGTTATGACATATAAAGCCCTATATTGCATCGGACCAGATTACCTCCAGGACCACCTTCTGCCCATGAGTGCCAGCGACCGGTTAGTTTCCACAGAGTCGGCCTTCTCCAGGTCCCATCAACTAGAAAATGTTATTTGAGGGGGGCTAGGGAAAGAGCCTTCTGTGTGGTGGCCCCGGCCCTCTGGAATCAGCTCCCCCCAAAGATTCACATTGCCCCTACCCTCCTTGCCTTCCGTAAAAGTTTAAAGACCTATCTGTGCTGCCAGGCTTGGCGCCATTAGACCCTAGCCGAAGAGTGTAGTGTGTCTTGCTGTATGAATGGGAATGAATTATTTTAAATGTTATCTATCTATCTATCTATCTATCTATCTATCTATCTATCTATCTATCTATCTATCTATTTGGATTTGTATGCCGCCCCTCTCCGAGGACTCGGGACGGCTCACAGCATGTAAAAAAACAAACAAAACAATGTAATATGAATCCAATTAATAGTACATTAAAAAACAACCATTAAATTGAATTAAAAAGAAAACCTATCAAACCAATCATTCAGCAATCATAATTAAAACATTCATTAGTCAGGGGGAAGATCTAAAAGCCACAAGCCTGGCGGCAAAGATGAGTTTTAAAACTCTTTCGGAAGGCGAGGAGGGTGGGGGTAGTGCGAATCTCCGAGGTGGGGAGTTGATTCCAGAGGGTCGGGGCTCCCACAGAGAAGGCTCTTCCCCTAGGTCCTGCCAGCTGACATCGTTTGGTCAAGTTTTTAGCTATGTTAATTGGATTTTTTAGATATTGTATATTGTTTTGATATGTTGTGAGCTGCCCCAAGTCCTCAGAGACGGGCAGCATGCAAACCAAATCAAATGAAATCATAAATAAATAAATAAGTATCCTTGATGACATCCGGGCGGGTGGGTGGAGCCTTCTGCTGCTGCTACTGGATTGCCTGAACTGGGGAGAACCTGTAGCATCCCATCCTTGCATCCCACCCATTCTTTTCTAGGAGGCTGTGGAAGCCATAGATGGGACATTGGTGAGTGCAATATTTGCCCACACTTGTTCCATCCTGTGCTAATAATCTGTTTTTCCGTTCCTCCAGGCTTGGGAGTCTCCTCCTAAGTCCCGGAGCTGTGGATATTTGTCTCCAATTTGTATGTATTTATTCATGGATTAACATATTTTAAATTCATCCTTCATCCCTAGAGATATCAGGGCAGTCTACGGAGCATGATTAAAAGCATGCACGACAATAGCACCGCAAAATGCAATGGCAGCAGAGGCACACAAATTGTCTCGTTCTGCTAAAATGCCAGAGGTCTTGCAGGCCCCGAATCAGGGATGCTGTCTCCGCACTTCTCCGGTCCAAAAAATATTTCATCATTAATAACCTTTTGATTGCCGGGGACTCTCCGATCCCACCCGATTTTGTTTCTCCCCGCTTAAAAAAAAAATAGATTCGTATGAATTATTGATCCCCCTGCAGTGCAATTTGTTTCTTGCAGCCAAATAACTCCATCCAAAAGCCCACCCTGTGCAAAGAAACCCACCCAAAAACAAACCAATAAAAGGCAAACTGAGCACTAATCATTCCCAAACTTCCAAATTGTGTAGAACATACTTCTGGAAATCTAATTACAATAGAGATAATCTTTGACTTTTAACAGTCTATTTAATGACCATTCAAAGTTACAATAGTACTGGAAAAATGACTTATGACTGTTTTTCACTCATAGAAACATAGAAGACTGACGGCAGAAAAAGACCTCATGGTCCATCTAGTCTGCCCTTATACTATTTCCTGTATTTTGTCTTAGAATGGATATATGTTTATCCCAGGCATGTTTAAATTCAGTTACTGTGGATTTACAAACCACGTCTGCTGGAAGTTTGTTCCAAGGATCTACTACTCTTTCAGTGAAATAATATTTTCTCACGTTGCTTTTGATCTTTCCCCCAACTAACTTCAGATTGTGTCCCCTTGTTCTTGTGTTCACTTTCCTATTAAAAACACTTCCCTCCTGGACCTTATTTAACCCTTTAATATATTTAAATGTTTCGATCATGTCCCCCCTTTTTCTTCTGTCCTCCAGAGTCCAGACTATACAGATTGAGTTCATGAAGTCTTTCCTGATACGTTTTATGCTTAAGACCTTCCACCATTCTTGTAGCCCGTTTTTGGACCCGTTCAATTTTGTCAATATCTTTTTGTAGGTGAGGTCTCCAGAACTGAACACAGTATTCCAAATGTGGCCTCACCAGCGCTCTATATAGCGGGATCACAATCTCCCTCTTCCTGCTTGTTATACCTCTAGCTATGCAGCCAAGCATCCTACTTGCTTTCCCTACCGCCTGACTGCACTTATTTAACCCTTTAACATATTTAAATGTTTAGATTTAAGACAGTATGTAGTATCTCCATAGTCAAGTAATCAAAATTCAGGTGCTTGGCAACTGACACATATTTATGATGATTGTAGTGTTCCGGGATCATGCGATTGCTTTTTGTAATCTTTTTACAAGCAAAGTCAATGGGGAAGCCAGATTAACTTAACAGCCACCTTACTAGTGATTTACTTAAGAATTGTGACATAAAAGTTCGTAAAATGGGGCAAAAAATTCACTTAACAAATATTTCACTTAGCAACAGAAATTTGGAGGTCAACTGTAGTTGTGGACTACCTGTAGAATGCAGTAGAGTAGAATATAGTAGAGTAGTGTAGTGTAGTGTAGTGTAGAGTAGAGGAGGGTAGAGTAGGATAGAATAGAATAGAATAGAATAGTTTAATGGCAGAAAGTGATTAGATACACAATAAATTTGTCTCTGGTGCATAAGCTCTCAATGTACATGTAAAGCAACAAAGTAATAATATATTGTATTGTATTGTATTGTATTGTATTATATTATATTATATTATATTATATTATATTATATTATATTATATTATATTATATTATATTATTATATTATTGTTATATTATATATATATTATAACAATACCAATAAGATGAGGTAATGAGATAATAAAAATACAACCATACTACATGAGTAAATACACCTACACATAAGACAGTACTGTGGGAACTAGGGGTTCAGCACAGGGGTGAGTTCTAGATTACCTTGCTGCTGGTTTGCTTCCTGATGTGCTGCATGTGTGCATGCACAATGCTAAAGACCCAGCTTCTGTGCATGTGCAGAAGCAAACAACAGCTACTGCGCATGCACAGAAGCAAACAACAGCTACTGCACATGCATAGAAGCAAAACACAAGATGGCCTAGGTCACTGCCAGTTTGATGAGTGGGAGGAAATTTCCACTACCGGTTCTATACAACCAGTCCGAACCAGCAGGAACCCCCTCTGGTTTAGCAGAGTGAAAAAGGAAGGGGAAAAATCCCTCTCCGTGTCTACTTGTTATGGCATACACTATCCTGTAGTGATGTCCTGAGGAGAGAAATTGAAATGGTTTATGTCCTTTATGTGAGGGTTTTGCAGATGTTTACAATTATATTAGGACAGTGATGGTGAACCTTTTTTCATTGGGTGCCAAAATTCAGGGAGGATGAAGACAGCTTCCCCTATCCCCCGGAGGCCCTCTGGAAGCCAGAAACAGCTGTTTCCCAACTTCTGATGGGCCCAGTAGGCTCATATTTTGCCCTCCCTAGGCTCCAAAGGCTTCCCTGGAGCCTGCAGAGGGTAAAAACGCCCTCTCACATCCCCCAGAGACTCTCTGGAAGTCGAAAACACCCTCTCAGAGCCTCTGTGCAAGCTAAAAACCAGCTGGCTGCCACACACATGCATGTTGGAACTGAGATCGGGCTACAGCTCACATGCCAGCGAATATGGCTCCGCGTGCCACCTGTGGCACCCGTTCCATAGGTTCACCATCACTGTATTAGGATATGGCAAAAATGCATTTGTGTGTGTTAATTGGGAACTACCTCACCACAGGATGGAAACTAAATTGGATAGATCTTACCTAATTCTCACAATCTATGAAAACCTAAATATAATCATGGCTTGGTCATTAGCACACCTTTCCCCCCCTGCTTCCCTCCCCCCCTGCCACCTATGATCCCTATGTTGCATGGAAAAGCATTCTACTGGTACTCCTTATGTTTAATGGCCATTTGCAAACAAGGATTAAAGGGTTAAATATGCTCCTTGTATTTAATGGCCATTTGTAAACAATCCTCACATTTATGATCTTTGCAAGTCTACAAAGCAAAAGGAAAAATGAAGTAAGATTAATAGCAATCACTTCATTTAACAACCAAGTTGTCAGACCCAGCAGTGGTCACTATATGAAAGTACTGGTATTTTGCAAGCTGTCTTGATATTCACATGCCTGTCATGTGCTCATAATAGGTATGTAAAAAAACCTCAGGCTTAGTCAATATGGTGAGATTTTAAGAGTTTGCTTAGAGTTTAGATGAGAGATGGAAAAAAAAGGAAAGCATTTGTTGCAATTGAAGAGGAGGTGATAAGTTACCAATATCGTTTGTACTTGTCAAGATGAAAGGGGAAATTCTTTTTTTTTATTTTTCTGCATTTTCTGTTTTTCTTTTTCAGTCTTATATTTTATGTCATTTGTGTTAGTTCATATTGTTTATAATACTTAATATTTAATACTTTTTCCAACTTTTAATCTTACAATCTTTGATCAAAATTAAAATTAAAATTAAGGAAAGAAGGAAAAAGAAAGAAAGAAAGAAAAAGAAAGAAAGAAAGAAAGAAAAGGAAATAGAAAGAAGGAAGGAGGAAAGAAAGAAAGAAAGGAAAAAAGAAAGAGGAAGGCAGGAAAGGAAAAAGAAAGAAGGAGGGAAAGAAGGAAGGAAGGAAGGAGGGAAGGAGGGAAGGAAGGAAGGAAGGAAGGAGCTAACTCACCAGGTAGGTATATAGAGAAACCCCACAAGTTGCCTTGACCTCCTACAGAAACAGCAGGATAGAAATAATGCTTGTTACAGCTAAACACCATTTTCATAAGCCTGTCTGATTTCTGTGCTGGAGACAGGATGAAAGTAACATCTTGGAGATGCAACAGGTAAAAAAGATCTTGCTAAAACATGTTTGTGCCACGGTCTTAGGTGCAAATGAGGACAGCACTGAGGAGGAGGCAGCCTACCTGAGACATGTGAATTTATGGTTCAGAAAATATTTGAAGGAATATTTCCCTGGTTTGTACTTTTAAATATGACTGTACTGTACAGGCATTTTGACCAAACAGTGTTTGATATGCAGTAATGCCCTAGTTTTTATCCACATTATATGCAAGTTCCAAATTCAAAATATTGTTTGGTGCTTTCCCCCCACCAATTCAGAGATAAATAGAGATCTGATTCAACTGTACATTTTATTAATGACTAACAGGAGCACTCATGTTAGGTTTAATCTTCTAAACAAATAGAGCAGGGCTGAAGCAGATTAGAAATTCCTCAGTTTAATGGGCTGAGAAGTGGAGAAAGGTTAAAAGCCAAATATACAGTATTAGAAGAACTAATGGGAACCAAATTGTGAGTCAGATGGCTAAATAAAATAAAACGCGAGTGAAGGAGCAGGAGGACAAAATACGGAACTGGTGATAAGGAAAAGGCATATTGGAACTGTCTCGTGTTATAAATCCTCAGAGGATTTAATACAGACAGTCCTCGAGTTAAGACCATAATTTAGGCTGGCAAATACATGAGGATGGTAAAGCGAGTCACCATGGGACTAGACCCTTTACTTAGTTGTAAACCTAAATTTTGTCCCATTTTATGACCTTTCATCCCACAGTTGTTAAGTGAATACCTGTACAGTGGTACCTCTACTTATGAACTTAATGCATTCCGTGACCAGGTTCTTAAATAGAAAAGTTTGTAAGAAGAAGCAATTTTTCCCATAGGAATCAATGTAAAAGCAAATAATGTGTGCGATTGGGGAAACCACAGGGAGAGTGGAGGCCCTGTTTCCTCCGAGGAGATTTCTAGAGAGGCCCCATGGAGGCTTCTCTCTGCCTTTTCTGGCCTTGTTTCCTCCCAGGAGGTTCCTAGAGAGGCCCCACAGAGGCTTCTCTCCGCCTTTTCGGCACTGTTTCCTCCCAGGAAATTCCTAGAGAGGCAACACAAAGACTTCTCCCTGCCTTTTCCGGTTACAGTTTTGGAGGCTTGAGTTTGAAAGTGGAAAATGGTTCCTGAGAAGAGGCAAAAAATTCTTGAACACCTGGTTCTTTTCTAGAAAAGTTCTTGAACAACTATATTGGTACCTCTACTTAAGAACGCATCTACTTGATGCGTTCTTAGGTAGACATACCAATATAGTTGTTCAATTAGTTGTTCAGTTGTTAAACAAATCTGGCTTCTCCATTGGGATTGGGTGTCAATGGGGTCCACGCATGACCCTTCAACCATCATAAATATGAGTCAATTGCCAAATATTTTTGCACCCCATTGCTCCCACCCTAAGCAACCTCAGAAATTTCCAAGTTTGTTTGGAGAGGTATTATTTTTTAAAATAAAATCCCACCGCAAGATCCAGACCTGACGATTTCTGATAAGATGAGCAACTCATGGCCTGCCCCATCCCATCCCCTGCCTCACTGGCCACCTCCAAATCGCAACCCACTGTGGCTTCTTCTGTCCTCAGCTATTGGAATAAGTGGCAGCTTTGGCTGCCCCCCATGCCTGCTTCACTCTCTGGTCTCTCGCCTTCCCTCGCTCGGCTGCTACTGCTAAGATGCTGCCAGGGCAAGTGAGTGATTTGTTTGTTTGTTTGTTTGTTTGTTTATCCTATCCTATCCTATCCTATCCTATCCCTCCCTCCCTCCCTCCATTTATCCATTTATTTATTTATTCATTCATTCATTTGATTCGTATGCCGCCCTTCTCAGAAAACTCGGGGCGGCTCACAGAATACAATACAAAAACAATATATGTACAAGACTAATAGTTAAAACTATAAGCTAAAATCCCATTACATTAAAAAGCAATCAATTAACTCAATCACATCCACACATAACATTTAATGGTCAGAGAGGAGGGGGCATGATTTAACTGCCTCATGCCTGGCGACATAGATGGGTCTTAACCTAAAAACTCTTAATATTTAAGATCATTCATCCCCATTCATACAGCAAGACATACTACACTCGTCAGCTAGGGGACTAGGGTCGAATGGCCCCAAGCCTATCTGTGGCACAGATAGGTCTTTAAACTTTTACAGAAGGTGAGGGGGGTGGGGGCAGTACAAATCTCTGGAGGGAGCTGATTCCAGAGGGTTGGGGCCGCCAAAGAGAAGGCTCTTCCCCTAGGTCCCGCCAGATGACATTGTTTATCGACAGAACCTGGAGAAGGCCAACTCTGTGGGACCTAATCGGTCGCTGGTATTTGTGTGGCAGAAGGCGGTCCTATAAGTAATCTTGTCCAATGCAATGTAGGGCTTTATAGGTCATCACCAACACTTTGAATTGTGTCTAGAAACCGAGCGGCAGCCAATGCACGTATGTGTATGTATGTATAGGGGGTGCATGGACCATGGACCAGAGTGCCTCCAGAACCGCCTGCTACCGCACGAATCCCAGCGACCGATAAGGTCCCACAGAGTTGGCCTTCTCTGGGTCCCGTCGACTAAACAATGTCGTCTGGCGGGCCCTAAGGAAAGACCCTTCTCTGTGGTGGCCCCGGCCCTCTGGAATCAACTCCTCCCGGAGATTAGAACTGTTCCCACCCTCCTTGTCTTTCGTAAACTATTCAAGACCCACCTTTACCGCCAGGCATGGGGGAGTTGAGACACCTTTCCCTCGGGCTCTTTATATTTTATGTTTGGTATGTATGTGTTGTCTGGTTTCTAATATGATAGGGTTTTATATATTTCTTTTTAATATTAGATTTGTTTTACTATAATATTGTTTTTATCATTGATGTGAGTCGCCCCGAGTCTTTGGAGAGGGGCGGCATGCAATCTAATAAATTGAATTGAATTGAATTTAGTGCGGAGGTAGAAATAGCCGGGTGTGAAAGTGAGGCTTCTTTGCCTCTCAGCTGGCAAAACATAAATTTGCACCATAGCTGGGTGGAAAGAGCATGATAGGGGACATATATATTGTTATATGATGAGCCACCCCGAGTCCTCTAATCTAATAAATAATAATAAAATAATAATAATGTGACTGAGGGCATGGGCGTGAGTGATGTCATGTTGACCATGCCTACTCAGTCACATGAACATCAAACTACACCCATAAAATAAGCCACGCCCACAGGGTGATAGTAAAAAAAAATGGAAACCACCCCTGTGTTAGATGAACGTGTAACCATGATGGAACTAACAGAAGCAGTTAAGAGTCAAAAGAATGATAAAACACCAGGTCTGGAAATATGGGGTTTAGCAGGTTTTGACCAGTTCTGGAGAATTGGTAGAAGAAGTTTTGAGTAGTTTGGAGAACTGGTAAATGCCACCTCTGACTGGCCTTGTCCCACCTATTCTCTGCTTCTCTATTCCCAGCTGATTGAGAGAAAATGGGGATTTTGCAGTAACCTTCCCCTGGATGGGGAGGGAATGGAGATTTTACAGTATCTTTCCCCTGCCATGCTCACCAAGCCACGCCCACAGAACCGGTAGTAAAAACTTTTTGAATCTCACCACTGGGAGTACCAGCAGAATTATACGAAGATTTACAAGATACTCTAAGTACCCCAATGCTGGATGTATTTAATGAACTACTTTTAAAAGCAAAAGTACCAAATTCATGGATGGCAACTGTTAGTACATGGTACATACTGTTATTTGGGATTACCATGTCTGTTAAACTGCCTATTGTAGTTAATATATTTACACTTGTAATATCACTTTAAGGACTTTGGCTGGTTAGCCATAAGAGGGCGCCAGTACATTCTCCTGACGATGATGCTGAATTGCTCATTTACCTTTTTGCCTTTAGCTTGAGGGGAGAGTGTATTTTGCTTAGTGCTTGCTATGTGCGGTTTGTAGATTATTTTGCTTAGTGCTTGCTATGTGCGGTTTGTAGATTATTTTGCTTAGTGCTTGCTATGTGCAGTTTGTTGGTTATTTCTGCTTTATGTATATATGTAAATAGTACTTATTCAGCATACTAAGTCTGTGTCATTATTGGCTGTATCACACATCCACACTCTTCCTTAATCTCTGCTCAGTGTATGTCGAAGGTTGAGTAGCCTAGCTGCACCGAGACATACCAACAGCAACATATATTACTCTCATAGTCTTGGGGTACTCGACTGCGTGAAGGCAAGTATTCAGTGGAGTACCCCAAGGCTCTGTTTTAGGCCCAGTACACTCTTCAACATCTTCATCAATGACTTGGACGGGGGGATAGATGAGGAACTCATCAAATTGGCAGATGACACCAAACTGGAATAGCCAACCTTCCAGAAGATAGGCTCAAGATACAGAAGGATCTTGACAGACATGAACATTGGGTGCTATCAAACAAACTGAAATCCAATGGTGAAAAAAGTAAGGTTCTACATTTGGGCAAGAGACAAAGTGCACAGGCACAGTATATGTGGTACCTTGCTTAACAGTAGTAATTAGTGGACAGCCATTTAAACATGAGCCAGTAGTGTTCAGCAGCTGCCAAAAAAAGCCAACACAGTTCTAGGTTGCATTATTAGAGGGATAGAATCAAGATCACATGAATACCACTTTATAAGGCCTTGGTAAAGCCACACTTGGAATACTGCATTCAGTTTTGGTCACCACAATGTAAAAAAGGATGTTAAGACTCTTTAGGGGACTGGAGGTTAAAATATATGAAGAACGGTTGCGGAAACCAGGTATGCCTAGTTTAATAATTAAAAAAAAAGAACCAGGGGAGACATGATAGCAGAGTTCCAATATCTCAGGAGTTGCCACAAAGAAGAGGAAATCAGACTATTCTCCAAAGCACCTGAAGGCAGAACAAGAAGCAATGGGTGGAAACTAATCAAAGAGAGAAGCAACTTAGACCTAGGGAAACAATTCCTGACAAAACAATTGACCAGTGGAATGGTGGAACTGCCTCCAGAAGTTGTGAATGCTCCCACACTGGAAGTTTTAAAGAAGAGATTGGATAACCCTTTGCCTAAAGTAGAGTAGAGTCTCCTGCCCATGGAGCGGGTTGGACTAGAAGACCTCCAAGGTCCATTCCAACTCTTCTGTTGTTGTTGCTGTTGTTACCAAAAGAAGATTTAGATCTGCAACAGATAAAAACCTATAGACCAATTTCTCTATTGAATGCTGATATAAAATATTTGCTTCAATAATCACAGAAAGGCTAAAAAGATTCCTCAATCAGTTTATACACTGGACGTTTTTAAAGAAGAGATTGGATATTCAAATCAAAATGTTCATTCATTCATTCATTCATTCATTCATTTATTAGATTTGTATGCCGCCCCTCTCCGCAGACTCGGGGCGGCTCACAGCATACAATGAAACAATTCATAACAAATCTAATAAATGTAAAAAACTTTTTAAAAAACCCATTATTAAAACAGACATACACACAAACATACCATACATAAATTGTACAGGCCCGGGGTGTGTGTGTGCCTCATTTCCCCCATGCCTGACGGCAGAGGTGAATTTTAAGGAGTTTACGAAAGGCAAGGAGGGTGGGGACAGTACTAATCTCCGGAGGGAGCTGGTTCCAGAGAGTCGGGACCGCCACAGAGAAGGCTCTTCCCTTGGGACCCGCCAGACGACATTGTTTAGTCGACGGAACCCGAAGAAGGCCAACTCTGTGGGACCTAATCGGTCGCTGGGATTTGTGCGGCAGAAGACGGTCCTGGAGGGACCGGCAAAGTAAAGACAATAGGAGAATAATCTTAAACACATTGGAATACTATAAAGTACATTCGGGAAAGCAAACGGTGTTGGTCTTTCTAGACTCACAAAAAGAATCTGATGTGAACTGGCAATTTACCGGTATGTTTACACAATTAAGAGACATGGATTTTGGGGAGAGATTTATTAATGTGATTAAGGCAATATACTATAAGCAAAATACAAAGGTGATAGTAAATGGAGACATGACTGAAAAAATCAATATTAAGAAAGGTACAAAACAAGGGACGTCCCTTGTCTCCCCCCCCCCCCGGTTATTTATAATGACACTGGAAGTATTGAATAGAAATATTAAACAGCATACAGTGATGAAAGGCATCAAAATAAAAAAAGGAAAAGTATAAATTACAAGCATTTTGCAAATGACTTAGTATTTATCTTTGAAGATCGACAAGAAACAGGGCCTAAATTAATTTTAAAAATGGAAGAATATGATGAAGTAGGATTGAAAATAAATGAGAAAACTAAAATCCTAGAGAAAAACCTTACAGATAAGCAGAAAAAAGGAGTTAAAGAGAATGGATATTCAGATTACTAAGAAAGTAAAATACTTAGCAATTCAGTTGACAGCAAGATATGTAACGATTAAGGAAGATAACTATTATAAAATGATACAACAAATTAAAACTGATTTAGAAAAATGGAAAAATCTGCAACTGCTGTTGATATAAAGGATAGCCACAATTAAAATGAATATACAGTATTTCTGAGAATGTTGTAGTTATTTCAAAGAATTCCGATAAAATTGGGGGTGGAATACATTGAGGAACTTAATAAAACAGTATTAAAATATATTTGGCAGGGAGTTGGGAGCAGGAATTAGCTTTAAAATGTTGCAGGATTCAAGGAATAGAGGAGGCTCTGGACCACTTAATTGGGAATTGTACTACCAGGCAGTGGTATTAACATGGATGAAAGAATGGATTACATTGAGACATACAAGACTATTGACTCTGGAGGGACATATCCTACAATTAGTTTGGCATGCTTTTTTGTGACATGGGAAAAGCAACGTACGTGATTAGAAACATAGAAACATAGAAGTCTGACGGCAGAAAAAGACCCCATGGTCCATCTAGTCTGCCCTTATACTATTTTCTGTATTTTATCTTAGGATGGATATATGTTTATCCCAGGCATGTTTAAATTCCGTTACTGTGGATTTATCTACCACATCTGCTGGAAGTTTGTTCCAAGGATCTACTACTCTTTCAGTAAAATAATATTTTCTCATGTTGCTTTTGATCTTACCCCCAACTAACTTCAGATTGTGTCCCCTTGTTCTTGTGTTCACTTTCCTATTAAAAACACTTCCCTCCTGGACCTTATTTAACCCTTTAATATATTTAAATATTTCGATCATGTCCCCCCTTTTCCTTCTGTCCTCCAGACTATACAGATTGAGTTCATTAAGTCTTTCCTGATACGTTTTATACTTAAGACCTTCCACCATTCTTGTAGCCCGTCTTTGGACCCGTTCAATTTTGTCAATATCTTTTTGCAGGTGAGGTCTCCAGAACTGAACACAGTATTCCAAATGTGGTCTCACCAGCATTCTATATAGCGGAATCATAATCTCCCTCTTCCTGCTTGTTATAACTCTAGCTATGCAGCCAAGCATTCTACTATGATTACTTTCAAAGACATTACATAAGGAATGCACTCTTGTTAGTATGGGAGAAAATTAGAGAACATCAATACTTGAGGATACCAGTTTGGCTTTCAACAATGGAAACACAAATGTCATTAAAATGGTATAATATAAAGATACTTTCAATGAAAAGGGAGAACTCAAAATTAAAGAAGAATTGAGTGATCAAGGGATTGGCATGGTATGGTAGGTGCAGGATATGAGAAAGATATATGGTTTCTATAAAGAATCTACAGAATTAGATAAGATATTAACAGGGGCAGAAGAAAGATTGGTAAAAAAAGCTGTACACTACTTATTGGCTATTAAATTGGAAGATGAACAGGTGGAAGAGACAGTGATAGCATAGGCAAAACATTTTGGTTACACAATAGAATTAGGAATTATAAGTGAACAATGTCAACTGTTTGTTTTGTTTATTTGATAAGAATCTACAACATAAGAACTTAACTATAACAATATACAATAAAAACCACTGGTCTTGACACCGCCAACAATTTAAAAAAAAGAGAGGATGCTGTCAACAGTCCCTACTACAGGAGGAGAGAAGAAACATATCTCTTGCTTGTTTTTTCATATTTTATGTAAATGTACTGTTTGTCGTTATTGTCTCATTATATATATGTAAATAAAAATTATTTAAGAAATTTTGGGTAAAATGTTTTATAGATGCCATTTTGCACTGGCAAATTTGGCAAAGATGTTTAAAGATAAATCTGCTAAATGTTAGAAATGCCACCAGACATTGGGGTCATATATGATAGATATGCGTAGAAGCAAAAAAAAAATGGTTAAAAAAAGAATATGCAAATGACCTTGGGGGACGAAGGAAAGAGATGACATCTTTCACACAATCGGAGAAGTAGAAACTCTCAGGAGCTTAAAGATCAGAGAAAGAAATTTAGCAAGGACCTGTCCTAATGGATCAAGCAGCTAAAAGCAATGATGGAAAGTTTGTATTTTCAGATTAATTATCCATTCATTCATCACATGTCTATATCGTCCACCTCACCAAAGTGACTTCTAAAATTGAATTAATATAGCCTCGCGATAAAGTAGAATTAATTCATCTAGTCACGATTCCTGTCTGGTTTACCTGGGAGAACTGATAGATATGGTTCTTTCTCTTCTGTGCTTTCAATAAGAGGAGATCTCCACCAGATGTTCTCTGTTGTCCAGCCTCTCTAAAATGCCCAGATTCTGGGACAGACAGCATTATAAAGCATTATAAACTCTCTCTGAAACAATTTGGTTCCCATAGCACCATTATGACATGGGCATGCCATTAACATACAGCTGTCTTATGCTAGATAAAGTTTTCAAGGTTGGCTTCACAGAAAGTGAAATTACAGTAATCAGACTGAGAGATGACTAGGGCATTGTGACTTGTCAGAACATCCTAAGTCACATAAAGCTGCAACCAGGATATCAACTGGGCAAAAGCCTTCCTGGCCATGGCTTTCACTTTCTCTTGAAGAGTGCAAAGTTGCCTTGTCTCATGAAGGAGTGTTGGTTCCTCCATTGCTGCCCTACAGCTTTCTTGCTATCCCTGGGACATTCTAGGGCAGGGATAGGGCAAGTTGGCTCTTCTACATGACTTGTGGACTTCAACTCCTAGAATTCCTGAGCCAATCATGCTAGCTCAGGAATTCTGGGAGGTGAAGTCCACATGTCATAGAAGAGCCAATTTTGTCTGCCCTTGTTCTAGGGGGAGTCAAATCATAAACAACTGATGGACTGGGTGACAAGTGAGAGGCTGGCTGCTTAAGGTGGCTGACATTTGCGGCGGGGCCGGATGCACTCGGCCACCACCGCCGGAGGCATTTGAAATGGGCGGTCATGCAATAACACTCACGATCGCCCAGGAGGCCTTGTGCTTGGTGCTAGGCATGATGTGGGCCCAGGGAACCGGTCGGAGAGCCCCCAGATATTAGTGATGTGCTGCCATTCTCTGTCCATTCATATAAGTGGAAGGAAACGGGTGATAGGAATGATGGGAAAAAACTAGTAGAAATAGCAGTGCAGACTTAGGAAATAGTTTGACAGTGTTGAGGGAATTATTTGTTTAGCAGAGTGAGGACGTTAGGGAAAAATGTTCTTGTATCTTGCTGTCTTGGTGTGCAGTGCTCTATAGTGTCATTTTGAGGGTAGGCATTGAAACAGTTTTATGTCCAGGATGCAAGGGGTCAGTAAATATTTTCACAGCCCTCTTTTTGACTCGTGCAGTATCCAGGTCCTCAATGGAAAGGCAGGTTGGCAGCAATTGCTTTTTCTGCAGTTTCCCCCCCTGCAGTGTGGGGCAGGGGGGCATTCCAGTAATCTTTTCTACCGATGCAGATCAGAACGTTTCGCATGGATGCCCTTGCTCCACTTGTGTGCATATCCCCTTGAGCAATTTTAGACATAAAATTGGACATAAACTGTTTCAACTCCTACCCTCAAAACATCGCTACAGAGTACTGCACACCAAGACAACTAGACACAAGAACAGTTCCCCCCCGAACGCCATCACTCTGCTAAACAAATATTTCCCTCAACACTGTCAAACTTTTTACTGTCTGCCCTTCTACTTCTACTAGTTTTTTCTCATCATTCCTATCACTCTTTTCCTCCCACTTAGGACTGTATGATTCTAACTTGTCGCTTGTATCCTAAGATTTTTATTAATATTGATTGTTTCTTCATTGCTTATTTGACCCCTATGACAATCATTAAGCATTGTGCCCCATGATTCATGACAGATGTATCTTTTTCTTTTATGTACGCTGAGAGCATCTGCACCAAGACAAATTCCTTGTGTGTCCAATCACACTTGGCCAATAAAAATTCTATTCTATTCTATTTATTCAATTTATTAGATTTGTATGCCGCCCCTCTCCGAAGACTCGGGGCGGCTCACTCCAATAGTAAAAACAGTATAACAATGGAACAAATCTAATAAAAAAATTATATTAAAAAAAACCCCAACAATTTAAAAACCATACAACACATACATACCAAACATAAAATATAAGAAAGCCTGGGGGAGATGTCTTAATTCCCCCATGTCTGGTGATATAGGTGGGTCTTGAGTAACTTGTGAAAGACAAGGAGGGTAGGGGCCATTCTACTCTACTCTACTCTACTCTACCCTACCCTACCCTACCCTACTCTACTCTACTCTATTACTTCTGTGCATGCTCAGAAGCTGTGCTTCAGATGAAGAAACAATGGCCGGTATTAATCTGTTCCTCTTCAATGAAGAGCGCAAAGAGAAGTCATCCAAACCTGAAAAAAAATGACTGAAAATTCCCCACCAAAAAATGGCAATATGCAGGGACCGGCACAGACAGTACTGGATCCATCACGCCAAAATTATATCACCTGTGGGTTGCTACAGTGCGCACATACTGGTCCACACTGGTAGGAACCCATCCCTGGCATGGGGTGATGGTGAAGCTTCCCCATGCACCCCACATCAGCTTGCCTCAAAGGGCCCATAGCTAGGCTATCCATGTTCCGACACCTGCCTTGCCTCTTGGCTGCAGCCACAAGCAGAAGAAGTGGGATGGTGGCCATATGGGCTTCTGGTGCACGTGGCAGCTGTTGCTGCTTCCTTGAGGCAGATGTTGGCAGTGAAGGGCCGCTCTTCTTACCTTCTACCAGAGCTGCCTTGGAGGCTGTTGCGGGTGTGCCCACACCCATTGGTCATGTGCACACCTGTCGGTGCAAGATTTAGCTTCTATATATGCGCAGCAAGCCAAATGCACACAAGAGTGAGATTTTGGCTACTTTTGCTGATATTTTTGCTTCTGCAAAGTGCAAAAGCAAAAGGTCACTGAAAATAGCCAAAATCATGCGCTCTCACATGTCTTTGCACGAGATTGGGCTTGCTGTGCATATGCAGAAGCCCAATCTCACATAGGGGCTTATGCACAGCTATGCATGCATCAGGTATTCTCCTATCAGAGATGCTCACCTGGGAGCATCAGCTGCTTCCCACCACTGAGTGGACGGGGTGTGGATGGCCTGGCTGGGGGGACCCTGAGCGAATCCAGTGCAGGGCATAAGTGCTAAAGCCCACTGCAACAATATCGCCAAAAAAGCTTCTAGAGTTGTTAACCTGATCCTACGCAGCTTCTGCTCAGGCAATCTCACATTACTCACAAGAGCCTACAAAACTTTTGCTAGACCCATCCTAGACTACTGCTCATCTGTCTGGAACCCACACCACATCTCAGACATCAACACCCTTGAAAATGTCCAGAGATATTTCACCAGAAGAGCCCTTCACTCCTCCACTCGAAACGGAATATCCTACGAAAATAGACTAACAATCCTGGGCCTAGAAAGCCTAGAACTATGGCGTCTAAAACACAATTTGAGTATTGCCCACAAAATCATATGCTGCAACGTCCTACCGGTCAATGACTACTTCAGCTTCAACCGCAATAACACTAGAGCACGCAACAGATTCAAACTTAATACGAACCGCTCCAAACTTGACTGTAAAAAATATGATTTCAACAATCGAGTTATCGAAGCGTGGAACTCATTACCGGACTCAATTGTGTCAACCCCTAACCCCCAACACTTCTCCCTTAGATTCTTCACGATTGACCTCTCCAGGTTCCTAAGAGGCCAGTAAAGGGGGCATACATAAGTGCACTGGTGTGCCTTTCGTCCCCTGTCCAATTGTCTTTCCTTTCTTTCACCTATCTTATATATTCTCTTTCTTTCATATATCCTCTCCTCTAAGTTAACTTTCACCCTCATATATATTACCACATGTCTATTTTTCTTCCTATGTATTTGTGTATTGGACAAATGAATAAATAAATAAAATAAATAAAATATGGGACAGCTCCATTGCCATCCTGCCTCACTTTATGGCTGTGGCAGTTTAAGGAACCAGATGGAATGGGCAGCCGGTTGGCTGTCTTAAGCAGGGCTTATTTTGGGGGGTAGGGCTTATATTAGGCACCCACAGAAAACATGCTAGGTCTTATTTTTGGGATAAGTCTTATTTTCAGGGCAACGGGGTATATTTTAAATATGTCCTTAAAAAGCTGCTCCGTATTAGTGCTCTCTTTCCTAGAACAGGCACATTTTGCCACATGTCACTTTTAAAAAAGATTTATTTTCATGAATACGTAACTACTCTGCAGAATTTGAAGAAGTGCAAATTTGGAAGTTCAGCTGATTTTTCAGTTGGTGCGTTGGTTTGGAGTTGCAAAATT
The DNA here is from genome assembly GCF_031021105.1 of Erythrolamprus reginae. NCBI lineage: Eukaryota > Metazoa > Chordata > Lepidosauria > Squamata > Dipsadidae > Erythrolamprus > Erythrolamprus reginae. The sequence continues at coordinate 501,522 of NW_027248528.1, read as the reverse complement.
AGAAAAAATTCACACAAACGTTTTCACACACGGACAAAAGGCAAACATTTCTCGCTCTTTGCTAATAGCAGCAGCTGCCGCTACCCCCCTCCCTCCCGCCTGCATTTTCCTTTCGTGCAACGGGATTATTAGAAAGGAACTATGCTAGGATCTTGCAGCAGCTGAGCAGTGAAGAGCTAGTCTCGTTGTGCTGCCAGCTGCAAGAGGGGGTCAAGATGTTCTAACTCCGTGAGGGTGAACCTATGGCACGCGTGTCACAGGTGGCATGTGGAGTCTTCTGTGCAGGCATGCGTGCCATTGTATCACATCTTTTTCTTTTGTGTCCACAGAGAGGATATGCACCAAGACAAATTCCTTGTGTGTCCAATCACACTTGACCAATAAAACCCTATTCTATTCTATTCTATTCTATTCCCTTCCCTTCCCTTCCCTTCCCTTCCCTTCCCTTCCCTTCCCTTCCCTTCTATTCTACTACTCAGACTGGAAAGGGCCTGTTTCCCAACTTCTAATGGGCCCAGTAAACTTGTGTTTCACTTTCCCCAGGCTCCAAATGTTTCTCTGGAGCTGGTGGGGGGAAGGAAGGAAAAAGGCCCTCCCCCATCCCCCCCAGAGGCTCTCTGGAGGCCAAAACTGCCCTCCCAGAGCCTCTGTGCGAGTCAAAAATCAGCTGGCCAGCACACACATGCATGTTGGTGCTGAGCTAGGGCAACAGCTTGCGTGCCAGAAGATACGACTTGGCGTGTCACTTTTAGCACCCGTGCCATAGTTTCGCCATCACTGGTCTATACCATTTCAGACAAGTGGCTGTCCAGACATTTCTTAAAATCCTCCAGAGATGAAACACCCACAACTTCCGGAGGCAAACTTGTTCCAATGCTTAATTGATTAAATTTAATTTATTTATTTTTTTAAAATAAATTTTATTGATTTTATAAGTTTACAGAAAACAAACATATAACAGTGCACAGTGCATGTGCCCATCACCAAACAACACACACACACCGCCACCCCCACCACCCCTATAGGAGGATTCAGAAAGTTTTAAGTTATTTGTTTATCTGTTGATCCTTGGCTCTATCTTGAACGTGTTTTTTTTTTTTACTAAAAGAGTGATTGAAGTTTATTTTTCGTATTTACATCACAGATTCTACTTAACATATAATCTTTCACCTTGTTCCATCGCACCATCAGCTTCTCTAGTTTGTTCTCATCAAAATTATTTAATCTTATTTCCATAATTTCAAAGTGTATGTAATCCACCATGTACCAATACCAATTGTGTAGTGTCCATTTTGTAGAGTCTTTCCATCCTAATACTATCACCGCTTGAGCACTTTCCAACGCAACGGTTTTAATTTCTTTAGATTCTCCTAATTCCCTATATTTGATTAAGATTGCTGTTTCTTTTGTAAAATTTAATTTAATTTATTAGATTTGTATGCCGCCCCTCTCTGTGGACTCGGAGCAGCTCAGCTCCATTGCACATGTGTGCATGCCGCATGCCCCATGCCCAGGGCTGGGCTACTAGATGGAATGCTAAATTGGGCTCACTGCCGTGGCTTGTGATGCTTGCCGGACCAGCGCTATTTTGTTTCTGCACCTGTGGAGGAAGCAAAATCGCACATGGATCCGCAATGCACCTGTGTTTCAGCATGCGCAGAAGCAAAAAACCCTAGCTGAAACACAGGCACACCTGTGGCTCCGTGCGTGATTTTGCTATCTCTACAGGTGCAGAAGCAAAATCATGCTGGCCCCACAAGCATTCACGAGCCACCGCAGCGAGCCCAATTTAGTGTTCCAGTTATAGCAGCCCACCCCTCCTCATGCCCTCCCAGATCTCTGGAGATTCCACCCCAGCGCTGTTTGGGCATGCAAAGTTTTTCCTCCCTCCCAGCATTCCCTGTTTGGGGACAGGAGTCTTCTCCCACTTCCAGCTTTCCCCCCTTCCCATCTCTGTTTGGGGAAAGGAGATTTTCCTCCCCTCTCGGCTCTGCTGTTTGGGGATAGGAAGCTTTCCCCGCTTCCCACCACTGTTTGGGGATATGAGGCCAAAATAGGGAGGCATGCGTGGGGGGTCGTGCGTAAATGTGCAGGGTGTGAGACATGGGAAGGGGATTGAATTATGGATGTGGGCACTGACGCACACGTGACAGTGCGTGCGTGCACACTTTTGGCGCCCGAGGGGAAAAAGGTTTGCTATCTCTGTTTCAGGTTGTAGCTTCAGTCACATGGCTGTGGTTGTCATCCTGTGGGGTTTTCTTGACACACGCCACTGCATGGATATCTTTGCTTGCCACATAGCACTCACTTAGGGCTGAGCAATAAGAAGCATCCCACAAATCTAGGCAACTAGTTTTCTCGGCATTTATCTATCTATCTATCTATCTATCTATCTATCTATCTATCTATCCATTTATTTTATTTTATTTTATTTTATTTGTATGCCGCCCCTCTCCGAAGACTCGGGGCGGCATACAAATCTATTTATTTATTTATTTATTTATTTATTTATTTATTTATTCATTCATTCATTCATTCATTCATTCATTCATTCATTCATTCATTCGATTTTTATGCCACCCTTTTCCTTAGACTCAGGGTGACCTACAACATGTTAGCAATAGCACTTTTTAACAGAGCCAGCCTATTGCCCCCACAATCCAGGTCCTCATTTTACCCACCTCGGAAGGATGGAAGGCTGAGTCAACCTTCAGCCGGTGATGAGATTTGAACTGCTGACCTACAGATCTACAGTCAGCTTCAGTGGCCTGCAGTACAGCACTCTACCTGCTGCGCCACCCTGGCTCATATATACATACATATGTACGTACGTACTTATGCCTGCACGTACATATGTATGTATGTATGCATGTATGTATTTTGTCATGTTTATGAAGGATATGTTGGAGGTGGAGACCCTTTGAGTGCTGCATGCAATCAAATTTCATTTTTATGTATGTCGATTAGTGTACAAGTTATTCTAAGTCTAATTTATGTGAAAAGAGCATCAAGGGCATTCCTTAGAAACATAGAAACATAGAAGATTGACGGCAGCAAAGGACCTCATGGTCCATCTAGTCTGCCCTTATACTATTTCCTGTATTTTATTTTAGGATAGATGTATGTTTATCCCAGGCATGTTTAAATTCAGTTACTGTGGATTTACCAACCACGTCTGGTGGAAGTTTGTTCCAAGCATCTACTATTCTTTCAGTAAAATAATATTTTCTCATGTTGGTTTTGATCTTTCCCCCAACTAACTTCAGATTGTGTCCCCTTGTTCCTTGATGGTGGGACTATGGAGGGAAAGGTAATAATGATGATAAAGCATAGTAATTGTGGGCAGCCCCTGCCCTGTAGAGAATGAAATATTTTGGGGGTATATTAAAAGGGGTAGAATATTACATTTCCCTAAAAGGAGAAATGGAGAAAACATGTTTTTAAAGGAAATCCCAGTCTTCCTGCTTAGCAAAACAACCTCCAGCAGATGTCTGAAGACTTTAGAGAGGAAGAATTTGTGCCCATTAGAAAATCTGAGTCAACCTATTCATAAACAAAACATCCAGTCCCAGGTTGATGGGATTAAAAAGGACAGAACATTACCTTTATAATATAATAAACAACAACAAAAATCTTTACAGAGAATCATTAGAACTTCCCAGAATATCATTGGGCTCCAGCTATCACATCTCGCTGTTTTAAAAAGGTGCACAACATTCTCATAGACTTTTCTCATCCTGCTTACAATCTTTTTGGACCGCTGCCTTCTGGCAGAAGACACAGAACAAATAAAATTCGAACCACACATTTTCTGAACAGTTTTTATCCCAGAGCTATAATTTAAATAAAATAAATAAATAAAAATATTTATATATATTTGTCAAACAATTATAGGACGGTAATTTGCATAAATAAGCATTATATAGGTTAATGATAAAAATTAATGATAGAAGACAATAGAATATTAGGACAGGGATGGTTATGCATGTCGCGATAGTGAAAATGATTAAAGTCCGTTTGAACTTTAATTACCGCGGAGGCGATGGATGGAAACTTTTTAGCCATTTGTTCAAAACAAGATTTCTTTTATTATAAAAGTAAAAAATAAAACGTGTCTCGCTGGGCAACATAACAAAATACGTCTTACATAATAGTGGATAGAAAGAAGAATGGAGTTTTAAGACTAAGAAGAGGGAAGTACTGTTAGATGTGGCAGGATATTACATCATAATAGGAGGAACTTAATAAAGCACACACAGTTAACCCTTTAATTACTAAATGTCTCTGGGGCTGGCAATATTCAGCGTGACAATGCATGCCCCTTACAGACCTCTTAGAAAGGGTGAGAGCTCAATTGTAGGTAATCCAAGGTTAAAGGTTTTGGGGTTGGGAGTAGAAACCAGAGAATCAGGTAAAGCATTCCAGGCTTTGATTATTCTGTTGCTGAAGTCATATTTTTTGCAGTCTAGTTTAAATCTATTACGTGCTCGTGTGTTGTTGTGGTTGAAGGTGAATAATTAGCTAACAGGTGCGATATTTTGGTATATGCTTTACAAACTATAGTTAAATCGGAACGGAGACATCGGAGTTGGAGGTTGTCTAATCGGAGAATTTCAAGTCTGGTGGAGTAAGGTATTTTGTTGTGAGAAGAGGACTGAAGGACTCTTCTTGTGAAATATTTCTGGACTCTCCCAATTGTATTGATGTTAGACATGAAATGTGGGTTCCATACAGGTAAGCTGTATTGTAGGATAGGCTGGACAAATGTTTTGTAAGCTCTTGTTAGTAGATCAATATTGCCAGAGAAGAAGTTATGAAGAATTTATTTATTTATTTATTTATTTATTTATTTATTTATTCATTCATTCATTCATTCATTCATTCATTCAACGTCTATACTGCCCAATCCCGAAGAACTCAGAGCAGCTTACAACAACAATAAAAAATACAATATAAATAGATACAAAGGGATAAAAAAGAAGTGGAACATTATCTAAAACTAAAACATTATCTAATTAGGATTAGGTTAACAACTCTTAAAGCCTTCTTAGCAATGTTGTTGCAGCGGGTTCTAGGACTTAGGTCATTGGGCATGAGTACTCCAAGGTCTTTGACAGAGTGAGGATCATCAATATGTTCAGTTCCTCCAAGTTTATATTTACTATTCAGATTCTTTTTTCAAATGTTTAAGATGAAGCATTTAATGGTTGAGATTTGAAGTTACCAGGTTTTTGACCATTTGGCTACGTGGTCGAGGTTGTTAAATTGAACTTAACAATGTACTAGGCTAGGGGGGGTCACCATCAGTGAACTGCTGGACAACACTACTTAGTCTGTTGTGTGGATGTTGGATGGTTCTGGTGGGAAATTGTGGCGGGTTGAGGATGTTCTTTTGGATTGTTATGTATGTTGAGATTGGTCTTTGGCGTCATACAAATTTCATTGCATAGGTATACTGTGTATATACATACAATGGCAATAAAGTATACATACTTTATTGTCATTGTATGTTTATACACAGTATAGCTATGTATGTATGTGTGTATGTGTGTGTGTTTGTTTGTTTGTTTACTTACTTACTTGCTTACTTACTTACTTACTTACTTACTTACTTACTTACTTACTTACTTATTCATTCATTCATTCATTCATTCATTTATTTATTTATTTATTCATTTATTTATTTATTTATAATAGGTTTAACTCACCACCATTAGAATAGCACAGAGCTCACAACCCCAGGGACATTTTAAATATTGCACAATTTCCAGCAGTATTTCGTAAAGTATATACAAATCCTTGCACTCATCAAGCTAATTTGTCAGCTGTCCCAGAACCACATGCTGTTCTTCTCATCAATAAATGGGATCCTCCTTTCCAATCAGCCTCCATTTTATTTTCTTCGTTGCCTTTCTCCCAGCTTGAAATTGAACCACATGGATTTTTCTTCCTTCGGTAATAATGATGATATAGTGGTGGCTAGCTTTCGTATTGATGAGGACCTCAGCAGCCAGAAGATAGTATTCCGCGGGAGTTTCCATCAGTGTGAAACCAGTCACCCCAAATTTCCAAGAATGCTTACATCCTGTTTTGGTAAGGTTTCTCTGAACCACAAGCTGTACATTAATGAAATTTGAAATCCCAAAGGAGGCCCATGACATTCAATTCAATTTCAGTTTATTAGATTTCTATATGCCGCCCCTCTCCGAAGACTCGGGGCGGCTCACAAAGTAATACAAAAACAATATAACAGTGAGACAAATCTAATAATAAAATATATAAAAACCTCAACAATTAAAAACCATACAGCACATACACATCAAACATGAAATATAATAAGCCTGGGGAAGATGTCTTAGTTCCCCCATGCCTGGTGATATAGGTGGGTCTTAAGTAACTTGCGAAAGACAAGGAGGGTGGGGGCCATTCTAATCTCCGGGGGAAGTTGATTCCAGAGGGCCGGGGCTGCCACAGAGAAGGCTCTTCCCCTGAGGCCCGCCAAATGACATTGTTTGGTCGACGGGACCTGGAGAAGGCCAACTCTGTGGGACCTTATCGGCCGCTGGGATTCGTGCGGTAGAAGGCGGTTCCAGAGGTATTCTGGCCCAGTGCCATGTAGGGCTTTAAAGGTCATTACCAACACTTTGAATTGTGACCGGAAACTGATCGGCAGCCAGTGCAGGCCACGGAGTATTGTAGATATGTGGGAGAATCTGGGAAGCCCCACGATAGCTCTCGCGGCCGCATTCTGCACGATCTGAAGTTTCCAAACACTTTTCAAAGGTAGCCCCATGTAGAGAGCGTTGCAGTAATCGAACCTCGAGGTGATGAGGGCATGAGCGACTGTGAGCAATGATCCCCTGTCCAAATAGGACTGCAACTGGTGCACCAGGCAAACCTGGGCAAACGCCCTCCTCGCCACAGCCGAGAGATGGTGTTCCAATGTTAGCTGTGGATCGAGGAGGACGCCCAAGTTGCGAACCCTATTGGGTACATGATGGAAATATATGCGCATGTATGTATGTGTGCATCAGTCTCAGATTGGCAAGATCCCTGCATGCGGAACGGCCTGAAACTCCTTTGCCAGCACAACTTGACATTCTTTTTGGAACTATTTAAACATTTGGTTGGCTTCTCCTAATGTGATGTGGAAGTGTTAAATCTTAAAAAAGGAGAGAAAGAGTGGGAGATTGCCATAAAGCCGTGCCAAGATTGGTGGGAGAAAAGAAATAGGAGAAAACAACAGTGACTGAACAAGCGTAGTTCCAAGACCAGTTTAAAACAGTGCAAAATGAGCTTACTATGAGCCCTGAAGAGCCAGTTTAGCCCAGTGATTAAAGGCACGAGGCTAAAAACTAATAACCTGTAAGTTCTAATCAAACATGGCATTTAGCCAATTCAGATCGCTTTGGATGAATTGAAAGCTGCCTTGATGCTGTGCTATTTAGGCACGTTTGAGCAAGCAAAACACATGCGTGGAAGGCTGGGCGCATGTATGGAAGGGGCGCATATGCGCATGCTCACATTTTTAGTACTGGGTGAACCAGTAGGGAAATTATGTGAATCGCACCGAAGTAGGAAAGTCTCTTTAATTCCTACAGCATTTTGCTGTAGGATGCTGACGATACTCAGCTATACATCTCCCCACTGTGTCCACTCAGTGAAGCAGTGGAGATAATGTGCCGGTGTCTAGAGGCTGTCAGGGTCTGGATGGGTATTAATAGGCTCAGACTCAACCCCTACAAGGCGGAGTGGCTTGGTTTGGGTTTTGCCTCCCAGGGACAGTTCCATCTGTCCATCCATCACCCTTGGGGGGAGAGTCCTTACCCCCCTTGGAGAGGGTCCACAATCCTCGATCCACAGCTGAGCCTAGAAGACCATTTCTCAGCTGTGGCAAGGGGGGGGGGGCGTTCACATGGGTACACCTTGTGTGGCAGTTGCAGCCCTATTTGGACTGTATTACTGCAATGCTCTCTACATGGGGCTGCCTTTTGCAAATTGTCCAAAATGCAGCTGCTCGAGCTATTGTGGGGCTCCCAAGATCTGCCCACATTTCAACAACACTCTGTGCGGTGCATAGATTACCAATTGGTCTCCGGGCACAATTCAAAGTGCTGGTTATAGCTTAGAACCAGACTACCTATGGGACTGTCTTCTACCTCATGCATCCCTAACCTGTGGGTTTGGTCCCACAGAGTTGGCCTTCTCTAGGTTCTGTTGGCCAAACAATGTTGCCTGGCAGGATCTTGGGGAAGAGCCTTCTCTGTGGTGGCCCCAGCCCTCTGGAATGAATTCCCTCTGGAGATATGTACTGCCCCTTCCCTCCTGGTTTTTCAGAAAGCTCTTAAGACCTACCTCTGCCAGAAGGCATGGGGACCATGAGCCACGAGATTGTCACCTGGTCAATGAATGATTGAATTGGGTGAATGTGGATGGCTGCATAAGAGATTTATTAATTTTGTATATGTTCTTTTAAAATAATTAGATTTCCCACATATATTGTTTGTATTTACAATGTTCTGTGCCACCCTGAAACGCTTCAAGAAGGGCGTTTCTCAATGAGACGACCTCGAATGTATCAAGATCTCTCCTTTTATTGTATTCCACTTTTCCTGACATGTGGTACAGAATAACCAATTCGCGAACGCCACATACATTAAGCCATCCTCCAACTACTATTCAGTCATGCACCATATAAGGCTTCTTCTCATGACTTCCCTATAGATAATTAACGGAAGCTGCATTCTTTGCCTTTTCCTGGATTGTGTGTTTACTGGTGAATGAGCGTAAGGAATGAGAGTAAGGCATATATTTCCTTATATGGAAATTAGCTATAGGTTTTCTTCATGTTGTATATCAAGTTAATTATTTTCCCCGTGGTCATGGATTCTGCAGGATGCTTACTCAGCCTGGACTTTGCTGCCCCTCCATAGAGGAAGAATTGAGGTTTTATTCAGCACTCAATTAGGCTAAAATATCACTCTTCAGCAATATTTTATTCCTAAATTTCAGTGCCTATAAACCTATGATTACAACAGCATGGCAACACTCATCTGGGAAAGGAGGAAGCTGCTTTAATAGATTCCTAGGTGTCCACTGATACATCTTTCAAATCACGTTTTGCCTTTGGGGCTTAGCCATCCTACCATGAATTTCTTCCTCCAGCCCCGTCCTTAGAGAAACAGAGGTGCTTTAAATCCTGCTGTCAAAAGGCCAGAAATGAAGCAATTTTTTTTTTAAAAAAGAAGAAGCAATCATCCTGAAAACACAAGCCATATCTCAGTTTTGCAAGTGGTAAAATTTTGAAAAATGTCCTTATTAAAGCAAGGAAACCAAATTGCTAGGGATAGAAAGGAGTAGTCTTGGAAAAGCAAAAGAGGAAGAGAAATGTGAGAAGCAAACACCACACACACACACACACACACACATACACGACCCACACAGATAGAAAATTAAGGCAACGAAAGGATTTACAATTAGTCCTTGATTCATTGCGGTTATTTTTAATGAGGGTTTGAAATTGTAATGGCCTTAGAAAAAGTGACTTATAACCTGTCCTGCAAGCTTATTTTATTTTTATTTATTTATTCATTTGTCCAATACACAAATACATAGGAAGAAAATAGACATGTGGTAATATATATAAGGGTAAAAGTGAACCTAGAGGAGAGGATATATGAAAGGAAGAGAATATATATGATAGGTGAAAGAGAGGAAAGACAATTGGACAGGGGACGAAAGGCACACCAGTGCACTTATGGACGCCCCTTACTGGCCTCTTAGGAACCTGGAGAGGTCAATCGTGGAGAGCCTAAGGGAGAAATGTTGGGGGTTAGGGGTTGACACAATTGAGTGGCCATGAGGTGAGGCAGGGATTGTTGTGGAGCTGCCCCCACACACACCCTGCACCGGCTTACCTCAGGGCCCCTGCAGCAAGGCCGTCCATACGCTGACACCTGCCTCACGATGGCAGCAGCAGCATCCATCTGCAGCAGGAGCCTGCCTGGCTGTCCGCCCACTACTTCCGCTTGCATACATCCGCAACAGAGCAGGAGGCTGAACGGTTGCTGGTGCCATGGCTGTGAGGCAAGACAAGTGTCGGTGTGTAGGTGGCCTGGCAAGAGGGATCCTGAGATATGCTGGTGTGAGGCATATGGGGCAGTGCCTCATGGTGGTGGCACTGACACACCACATAGCCTCCTGGCCCGCCATGAGTAAGCAGAAATGGGCCTCCTGACGTGGGGAAAAACAGGAAAATAAGAAAACAAACCCTAGGACAGTGGTTCTCAACCGTTCTAGTGCTTTGACCCCTTAATACAGTTCCTCATGTTGTGGTGACCCCCAACCATAAGTCTAGCGCCAATTCTCCCAACAGAGCTTTAAGCTGATTGGCAGAAGGACACCCCCTGTAAATGCCTGATTGGTCGGATTGTAAAAATATGTTTCAAGGTACCAGAATAAAAGCTTTAGTTCCTAACACCATGGGAAATTTGTCTTTTCCCATGGTCTTAGGCGACCCCTATGAAATGGTCATTTGACCCCCAAAGGAGTCCTGACCCCTAGGTTGAGAGCCGCTGTCCTAGAAAATAAGGCACGGTTTTATTTCTGAGGAAAAATATTATGTCCAAAATATGGTAATCTGAGCCTGGCTATGTAGGCCTCAAGGGAGACTTGTGGATTGATTTGTTCTATGATCCATTCGCTTCCCTTTGCTATCTATAGTATTCTCCAGGGGTTTCTTCCTGATTCATGTTCAAAAATGACAATGCGCTTTCTAGTCTGCTTCTTCAAATTTCTCAATAGAAAACCTTTGCCTGCACAATTCTGATCTTTGTAAGTATAAGTACGTCTCGGCATCTGACGGTCTTTTCCAAGGCCTTTATTGCTCCCTTGACACGTACCAGCTTGTGGTGTATTTCTTGCTAGTTCCTTCCCTCTTGAAAATTTCTTCTGAAAGGAAGCGCTGGTGAGACTACATTTGGAATACTGTGTTCAGTTCTGGAGACCTCACCTACAAAAAGATATTGACAAAATTGAATGAATCTAAAGAGGGGCTAACAAAAATGGTGGAAGGTCTTAAGCATAAAACCTATCAGGAAAGACTTCATGAACTCAATCTGTATAGTCTGGAGGACAGAAAGAAAAGGGGGGACATGATCGAAACATTTAAATATGTTAAAGGGTTAAATAAGGTTCAGGAGGGAAGTGTTTTTAATAGGAAAGTGAACACAAGAACAAGGGGACACAATCTGAAGTTAGTTGGGGAAAAGATCAAAAGCAACGTGAGAAAATATTATTTCACTGAAAGAGTAGTAGATCCTTGGAACAAACTTCCAGCAGACGTGGTTGGTAAATCCACAGTAACTGAATTTAAACATGCCTGGGATAAACATACAGTATATCCATTGTAAGATAAAATACAGGAAATAGTATAAGGGCAGACTAGATAGACCATGAGGTCTTTTTCTGCCGTCAGTCTTCTATGTTTCTTTTTTTTTTTTTTAAATAATTTTTTTATTAATTTTCATAAAACAGACAAACACACATACAAACAATAAACATAAAGTGGGGGTGTATTTCCCCCGCTTCTTTTGAAAGTATACATTCAAATATAGAAAAAGAATACATAATTGAATATATGTTAACTATAGAAGAAATTTTTTTTTTAATAAATTTGAGTTAAAGTTTTACAAATCTTGAATACGATGTAAATATAAGATAAGGTTAGTATAACATAATCATCAAAAAATACCTTTGGTATAATCCTAATTACTATGGTAAAATAACATCAAACAATCAAACCAAACATTTAAGCTAATTTCAACTATTGTACATCAAAAATCTTAATATGTTACTTATACTTATGCATACACTACTATGTCATAATCGTCAAAAAATACATTTGAGCTGATATTAATATTGTTATCACCTAGGTAAAAACAAATGAAGAAAGTTAACTAAGAGTAAATATATATGTCTTATTTTTTCTTATCTATCCATTTATAAAGATTGTTCCATGTTTCATAAAATTTAGTATCTTCTTGATCGTTTAATCTTCTTGTCATCATATCCATTTCAGCGCAATCTAGTATTTTGGCTATAACCTCTTCTTCCTTGGGGATTTCCTCCCCTTTCCAATTTTGCGTCTTCTATGTTTCTATGTTTCTAAGGAACTGCCTGCCACTCTAGTCTCTTAATTGTCAGCTCTGAGACTGGCTGCTGTAGTTGTTGTTTGATCTTCTTTGTAGTCCCCCTTTTCATGATTTTCCTTGTTACAGGTTTTTAAAATTACCTGTATTTGCATTCTCCACTGTAAAAGTAGCGTAATCATTATAGCACAGTTTATAAGAGCCATGATGGCACAGTGGTCACAGGGCAGTACTGCGGGTTACTTCTGCTGATTGCTGGCTGCCTGCTGTTCAGCAGATTGAATCTCACCAGGCTCAAAGTTGACTCAGCCTTCTGAGGTGGGTAAAATGAGGATCCAGATTGTTGGGACAATAGGATGACTCTGTAAACCTCTTAGAGAGGGCTGGAAAAGCACCGTGAAGTGGTATTTTTGGAGTATAAGGCACACCATTTTCCTGCCCAAAAGAGGTTTAAAATTCAGGTGTCTTATCCAGGTGCCTTTCCCCCCCAGCCCTAACTAGTGCTAATAATCTTCCCAGCTCTTAATTTGCAAGTTCTTTCATTGTCATCTTTGCAAAGAATGTTTTCAAAGCCCTAAGTCTTTGCAGGTTTTTTTTCATTGCTCTAACTTGCTCTGAATAAGTTTTTTCCAGCCCTAACCAGGTCCTAACAATGTTCCCAGGTCTTACACACTTGCAAGCTCTTTCATTGTTACTCTCTGTGAATAATGTTTTCCAAACCCTGTCTTTGTAGGGTTTTTAAAAATTTCTCTACTTTCTCTGAATGTTTCTTTCCAGTCATAACCAGGTGTTCCCAGCTCTTACAAGCTATTTCGTTGTTTCTCTTTGCAAAGAATGTTTTCCAAGCCCTAAGTCTTTGCAGTTTTTTTTCATTGCTCTAACTTGCTCCAAATGTTTCTTTCCAGCCCTAACCAGGTGCTAACGATGTTCCCAGCTCTTACCGGCTTGCAAGTTCTTTCATTGTTTCTCTTTGCGAAGAATGTTTTTCAAGCCCTATGTCTTCGCAGGGGTTTTTTCATTGCTCTAACTTGCTCCAAATGTTTCTTCCCAGCCCCAAACAGGTGCTAATGATTTTCCCAGCTCATACTGGCTTGCAAGCTCTTTCCTTGTTACTCTCTCCAAATAAGGATTTTTTAAAGCCCTAACCAGGGGATAAAATAATGTGCTGAAGCTGACCAGACTAAAGACGCTAGCCAGAGTCTTTCCCCTTTTTTCCTCCCAAAAAACTAAGGTGTATCTTATACTCCAAAAAACACGGCAAGTCTAAGTGCTATTGCTGTTATTGAGGTTCAATTACTGCAATGCTCTCTACATGAAGCTAACTATGAAAAGTGTTCGGAAACTTCAGATTGTGCAGAATGCAGCTGTGAGAGCAATCATGGGCTCTCCCAGATATGCCCATGTTTCGTCAACATTCCGCAGCCTGCATCGGTTGCTGATCAGTTTCCGGTCACAATTCAAAGTGTTGGTTATGACTTATAAAGCCCTACATGGCATCGGACCTGAATATCCCCAGGACCGCCTGCTGCTGCACGAATCCCAGCCACCGATTAGGTCCCACAGAGTTGGCCTTCTCCGCGTCCCGTCAACTAAACAATGTCGGTTGGCAGGCCCCAGGGGAAGAGCCTTCTCTGTGGCGGCCCCGGCCCTCTAGAATCAATTACCCCTGGAGATTAGGATTGCTCCCACCCTCCTTGCCTTTCGTAAACTCTTGAAAACCCACCTATGTCACCAGGCATGGGGAAATTAATATACCATTAGCTGTTTTGTTTTATGTATGGTTTGTTCGGGTTGTATGATTGTTTTTTTAATAAGGGTTTTTAAAACTGTTTTAATATTGGATTTGTATATGATGTTTTTGCTTGTTGTGAGCTGCTCCGAGTCCTCGGAGAGGGTCAGCATACAAATCTAATAAACTATTATTATTATTATTGTTGTTGTTGTTATTTATTTATTTATTTATTTGCTTGTTTGTTTATCTATCTATCTATCTATCTATCTATCTATCTATCTATCTATCTATCTATCTATCTATTTATTAGATTTGTATGCCACCCCTGTCCGTAGACTCGGGGCGGCTAACAACAATAATAAGAAACAGCATAAAAACAAATCTAATATTTAAATTACTAAAAGCCCTTATTATGTTTTTGTTGTTGTTGTAGTAGTAGTAGTTGTTGTTGCTGTTCTCCTTTTATTTCTCCTCTTCCTCTACGAATAAGCTACACACATCTTCTCCTAATCCAGCCTTCCTTAATATAGAGATTAAATACAGTACATAGCGGACAGGTATGAAGCCTGATCTCAATCTTTGCCTGCCAAGGACCAGTTTGTTTCTCTATGTTTCATCCAAAGTTCTTTTCTTAGATACATTTTTGGGGGAATACAATGAGCTATTTTGAGAGTCCCATTTTTCTCAGGGTTTTCCATAGCGTGTTACACTCAATGCAATCAAAGGCTTTTCTACATTCAACGAAGCATATATTGATTTATTTTTGGTGTTCTTTGGCCTTCTTAATTATCCACTCTGCATTGGCGTCTTGTTCACTGGCCTTTCCTTAAACCATCTTGAACATCTGGCATTTCCCTTTTCCCTAATCTGCAGCAGATAATCCTAAACATTATCCTGCCAGTATTGGAAATTAAGGATATTATGTGATAAATTACACTCTGTTAAGTCTCTTTTCTTTGGTATTGCTATATAGAGAAAAATTTTCCAGTCTTTTGGCCAGCATGTTGTTTTCCAGATTTGAAAGCATAATTTACTTAGAATCTGCATTGATAGTTTATTTATTTATTTATTTTATTTATTTATTTTGTCCAATACACAATGAGAGTTTTAGTGGGTGTGTATATATATATATATACACATGTGACATATATATATATACACATGTGACATATATATATATATATATATATATATATATATATATATATATATGTAGATTGTTCTGAGTTCGGGTTTTGCCCTGTGTAATATTTTGCATGTTTATGCGACGTTTCGGTGAAATCACATCCACCATCATCAGGCTGAAGTTTCCAAGCCTCGTGCTGTTGTAAAATGGAATGTTTGCAACTGTCATTTCTTCCTAGTAGTGTGGGGGTGGAGATTTGGTTTGAATGTAGCAAATAGATTGGGTGATTATGTTTTAGTGATCTGATTGGTTGGTGTAATCATAATTATTAGAAGGATTGACATGGTGATATTTATGAAGTGTTTTTAGTTTAAGGCTGGTTTCCAAGTTTCAAAATTCCAAATTCATAATTATTAGAAGGATTGACAAGGTGATTTTTTGAAGTGTTTTTTTTGTTTAAGGCTGGTTTCCAAATTTCTGGTAGGCGGGACGTATCATCTCTTTTATTTATACAAAAGGGGGTCCTTTCAATTTCTATGGCTTCTAGAGCAATTCTTCTATATAAATTCTCTGTTTTGTGAAGTATTTTAGTTTTTTCAAAGTCAATTTCGTGCCCTGTTTTTTTAATGTGCTGGACAAGGGAGGAAGTTTTTTCTTCTTTTTTAACTGCATTCACATGTTCTGCAATGATATATATTCACATTCACATGTTCTGCAATGATATATATATATATCATTGTATATATATATATCACATGATATATATATATATATAACATGTTCTGCAATGATATATATTCACATTCACATGTTCTGCAATGATATATATATATATATATGTGACATATATATATATGTCACATGTTTTTTTGCTGAATTTGAAAATTAAGGGAGACTAGGATAGATCTATTTCGGCCTTATTTTGGCCTCACCAGCTAGCCATACCCACTGGGACTTGAACCTGCAACCTTTGCCTTGTAAGGCAGAGAATTATCCTCTAGGCTACAGTATCCAATCCCTTGAGCTTTGCACCAGGGAAGGGTTACATATTTTTGTGTATATAGACACACACAGAGTAAAATGCATGATGAAGGTTATAGAGGAGATATTCCTTCCTTCCTTTCCTTCCTCCCTCCCTCCCTCTCCTCCCTCCCTCCCTCACTTACTTACTTACTTACTTATTTTAGTTGAGTTGAAAGGGACCTTGCAGGTCATCAAGTCCAACCCCCTGCTCAAGCAGCAAACCCTACATCATCCCAATCAGGTGTCAGTCCAATTTTCTGTTGAATGTTTCAAGTGATGGGGCGCTCACAACCTCTGCTGGCAGGATGTTCCACTGGTTGATCGCTCTCACCATCAGAAAGTTCTTCCTTATTTCCAGGTTGAATCTCTCCTTCGTCAGTTTCCATCCGTTGCTCCTGGTCTGGCTCTCTGGTGCCTTGAAAAATAGTATGACCCCCTGCTCTCTGTGGCAAACCCTCAAATATCTGTGTACTGCTATCATGTCCCCTCTGGCCCTCCTTTTTGCTAAACTATCCATGACCAGTTCCTGCAACCTCTCTTCGTGTCTCTTGATTTCCAATCCCTTTATCATTTTAGTTGCACTTTTCTGTACTTTCTCTAGAGTTTCAATGTCCTTTTTGTAGCCAGGTGACCAAATTGAATGCGGTACTCTAGATGTGGTCTGATTAGGGCATAATAGAGTGGTATTAATACCTCCCTACCTCTTCCACTTTAGCTTCAGGTGAAACTTGCACATCATCAAAATCATGGTCAGTCCTTCAATCAGCCCCTGGCCACAACTTTATGCTTGTAAATTTGATTTCCACCTTGTAGCAATCATATGGATAATTATATTTTTTGAGCGCTCTACCTGATGGCTTCTGTGCTTGGGTTGACTCCGACCACATGCTGCACAACATGCTTGCGTGTTCCTGTGATTTCTGATCGAACTTGACCATCACGTTTGTCATCTGCCTTCTGTGTCAGAGGATGAGCGTGGAGAGCTGCCCTATTAAAGGACTGTCTGCTAAAGGAGTCTAATTGATATTATTGTTCATTAATTGCAATGTACTGCAAAGTACTATCTTTGCTGTATCCTTCCTGTCTGTGGAAGTAATACTGTTCCTTCTTTGTTGTTCACGCCCAAAGGAGCACATTTATTTTATTTATTTATTTATTTTGTCCAATACACAATGAGGGTTTTAGTGGGTATACACATAGTAAAATACATGATGAAGGTTATAGAGGAGATACTCATAGTAAAATATATCTAAGAAAGAATAGAAAAGAAGATATAGTAATAGAACATATCAATGAAAGAATAGAAGAAGAGATATAGGAATAGAAGAAAGGTATAGGAGATATAGGAGAGCAATAGGACAGGGGACGGAAGGCACTCTAGTGCACTTGTACTCGCCCCTTACTGACCTCTTAGGAATGATCTTAGCATGATCCTCTGAAAGGGCCCAATCCCAATCCATTTAAATTCACTGATGACTCGCGTGCCCAAGCTACAGAAGATTCCTTCCATCCTTCATTGGGGTAAGCTCTGCCTATTGATTTATTTATTGCGCTTATTCACTGCCCATTTCACCTAAGGCGATTCTAGCTGGTTTACAATCACTCGTTAAAAATGCCCGCACAAAGCACTAAAACAATAAACTGAGAAATTTATGTAAATTACGCAATTAAAATTGACCAATTTGGACAGGAAAGGAGCAAAATGTGCAGGGAGAAGCGATGGGGTCTTAACATTAGATTCCTACAAAGTGGAATCGGAGAGGGGCGGCATACAAATCCAAATAATAAATAAATAAATAAATAAACACTTTTTTTGTAAAAAAAATTCTCCATAATTTCCATTTTTATGTCAACACATATGCACTAAAATGTCAATAACATACATATTTATACATTTTTGTTCAATTTTTTTGTTCAAAAATCAATAAACTGTTTTGCACCTATTTTTATCCTGTTCCTCTGTCTGTTTCCTTCATTCTGTTACACTCTCCTTCTCTCCCCCGCCTGCTTTCCTCCATTCCTTCCTCCCTCTCTTCATCTTTCTACTTCCCCTTTTTATTTTTATTTTTTTTTAAATTTATTTTCTCAAATACACAATTAGGGTTTTAGTGGGTATGTGTGTATGTGTGTGTGTGTGTATATGTGTGTGTGTATCACATGTTTTTGCTGAAATTTTAAAATTAAGGGAGACTAGGATGGTACCATATATATGATTCGACACAAGAATATGTAACCCTTCCCTGGTGCAGAGCTGAAGGGATTGGATACTGTAGCCTAGAGGATAATTCTCTGCCTTACAAGGCAAAGGTTGCAGGTTCAAGTCCCAGTGGGTATGGCTAGCTGATAAGGCCAAAATAGATCTATCCTAGTCTCCCTTAATTTTCAAATTCAGCAAAAAAAACATGTGACATATATATGTATATATATACATAGTAAAATACATGATGAAGGTTATAGAGGAGATACTCGTAGTAAAATACAGTATATCTAAGAAAGGGGGAAAGATCAAAAGCAACATGAGAAAATATTGCTTTACTGAAAGAGTAGTAGATCCTTGGAACAAACTTCCAGCAGACGTGGTTGGTAAATCCACAATAGCTGAATTTAAACATGCCTGGGATAAACATATACCCACCCTAAGATAAAATACAAAAAATAGTATAAGGGCAGAGTAGATGGATCATGAGGTCTTTTTCTGCCGTCAGTCTTCTATGTTTCTATGTTTCTAAGAAAGAATGGAAAAGAAGATATAGGAATAGAACATATAAATGAAAGAATAGAAGAAGAGATATAGGAATAGAAGAACACCCTACGAGACTAGATTTTCAATCCTGGGCCTAGAAAGCTTAGAACTAAGACGCCTGAAACAAGATCTAAGTATTGCCCACAAGATCATATGCTGCAACGTCTTGCCTGTCAGCGACTACTTCAGCTTCAACCGCAACAACACAAGAGCACACAACAGATTTAAACTTCATCTTAAACTGCTCCAAACTTGACTGTAAAAAATATGACTTCAGTAACCGAGTTGTCGAAGCGTGGAACTCATTTATTTATTTTATTTATTTATTTATTTATTACTTAGATTTGTATGCCGCCCCTCTCCGAAGACTCCGGGCTCCATAGTGTCATCCCCAAACCCCCAACACTTTACCCTTAGATTATCCACGGTTGACCTATCCAGATTCCTAAGAGGTCAGTAAGGGGCAAGTACAAGTGCACTAGAGTGCAAGTAGTTGTGTTATTGGTGGTGTTGAAGAAGTTTACATCATCGGCGTTGCTTGTGATGTAATCGCAAAGGTCATTGATGTAGCGAATGAAGGGCGTTGGTCTCCCTCTTTACCTCTCTCTGAGTGCTTGTTATCTCAATTCATCTCATATTTAACAGACTGATAACGTATTCCGTACATTTTTAAACTAACGGTGCCTCTCCGATAAACATTATGTTTATGCGTTTACATCTTTTCTTTGCATATACTCCTCCACTCGAAACAGAATATCCTACGAAAATAGACTAACAATCCTGGACCTAGAAAGCCTAGAACTACGGTGCCTAAAACACGATTTGAGTATTGCCCACAAGATCATATGCTGCAACGTCCTACCGGTCAATGACTACTTCAGCTTCAACCGCAACAACACAAGAGCACGCAACAGATTCAAACTTAATACGAACCGCTCCAAACTTGACTGTAAAAAATATGATTTCAACAATCGAGTTATCGAAGCGTGGAACTCATTACCGGACTCAATTGTGTCAACCCCTAACCCGCAACATTTCTCCCTTAGACTCTCCACGATTGACCTCTCCAGGTTCCTAAGAGGCCAGTAAGGGGCATACATAAGTGCACTGGTGTGCCTTTCGTCCCTTGTCCAATTGTCTTTCCTTTCTCTCACTTATCATATATATTTTCTTTCTTTCATATAATCTCTCCTTTAAGTTCACTTTACCCTTATATATATATTTATTTATTATTTATTTATTATTTTTTAATTACTTGGATTTGTATGCCGCCCCTCTCCGAAGACTACATGTCTATTTTTCTTCCTATGTATTTGTGTATTGGACAAATGAATAAATAATAAATAAATATAACTCTTTAGGTATATGGGGCACACTTCTTTTGGAGCACCAGGCCAATTGGCAGGCAAGGTCAACAGGGTGGTGCACACCTCACCTGGCAAAGGTATGAAATCCCAGAGGGTGAGAGCCATGGCAGAAAAGGCTCTTTTCTTGAACCCTGCTAGCCGGAATTCCTTGACCAATGAGGTCCACAGCATATCCCTCCCCTTCTACTGGCATACATGTTTGTACTTCTTATGGGTGCTGTGGCAGAATGGTTAGAATGCAGTATTGCAGGCTAACTCACTGCTCACTGCCAGGAGTTCGATTATGATCAGGGCTAAAGATTGACTCAGTCTTCTTTTCTCCCAAGGTCAGTAAACGAGGACTAGAGTAGATTATTGGGGCCAATGTGCTGACTCTGTAAACCATTTAGAGAGGGCTGTAAATCACAAGTGGAATATATGTGTAAGTGCAATTGCTATTGCTCATGTTCCATGTTCTCACTGTAGTTTTGTCTTTGCAATTTTGGATTTCGTTTTCCTCCATGGCAACCCCAGCCACTAGACTAGAC
The DNA here is from genome assembly GCF_031021105.1 of Erythrolamprus reginae. Taxonomy (NCBI): domain Eukaryota; kingdom Metazoa; phylum Chordata; class Lepidosauria; order Squamata; family Dipsadidae; genus Erythrolamprus; species Erythrolamprus reginae. The sequence continues at coordinate 480,855 of NW_027248528.1, read as the reverse complement.
ATCCCAAAGGCTTTAATTTAGCTGTGTCATAAACATCATTACAACTGCAAAAAATCTTCAATTCTGCCTCTGTAGCATGCTGAGTGCCATCCGCCCAAGAGACCCATCATCCAGGACAATATCATCAATTGCTAACTATGGTCTAAACATCTAGCTTTATTGGTTAAAATGGTTTATCACTAGCTTCCTGCATGCAGAATGAAATGATTCCCTGCCATGGTCTCCAAAACTATTATTTGCATTGCTGATCTTCGAATAGAATCGGATAGAATAATAGAGTAGAGTAGGTAAATTAGAGTAGATTAGAATGTGTTCACATTTGTGAACTAGTAGGGAAGGTAAATGAAAACCATCCCTAGTAAATATCCTTAGATAAAAGACATTGCTGCTGAATTAGGTGTTCAGCAGAGTGGTGGCATGAGAGAAAATGCTGTCTTTGTACCTAGTTATTTTTTCATGCAATGACCACAAGGCTATTGTGAGGAGAGGGTTGGAAGAGTTGACAAACTATGGCCCACAAGCTGTATGTATGTATGTACGTATGTACGTATGTACGTATGTACGTATGTACGTATGTATATATGCATGCATGCATGCATGCATTCATTCATTCATTCATTCATTCATTCATTCATTCATTCATTTATTTATTTATTTATTTATTTATTTAATTTGACTTCTATGCCGCCGAAACACTCAGGGCGACTCACAACAGAATAAATAGAATAGAATAGAATAGAATTTTTTATTGGCCAAGTGTGATTGGACACACAAGGAATTTGTCTTGGTGCATATGCTCTCAACGTACATAAAATAAAATATACATTTGTCAAGAATCATGTGGTACAACACTTAATGATTGTCATAGGGGTCAAATAAGCAATGAAGAAGCAATATTAATAAAAATCTTAGGATATACGCAACAAGTTACAGTCATACAGTCAACATGGGAGGAAGATGAATTCCTTGTGTGTCCAATCACACTTGGCCAAGAAAGAATTCTATTCTATTGAGGACTGTATCAGGGGTGTTTGATCACGGGGGGCCAGGGGTGGACGCGTCCAGAATGGGCGTGGCAAGGTTGGTGTCACTAATGTCAGGAGTGCCTGTGGCAGTGATGGCAAACCTTTTTTTTTCCATGGGTGCCGAAAGTGAGCAGGCATGTGCTATCGTGCATGCATGAGTGCCCATACCCATAGTTCAATGCCTGGGTAGGGTGAAAATGGCTTCCCACTCCCCCTGGAGGCCAAAAATGGCCCATTTCCCAACTTCTGATGGGCCCAGTAGGCCCATTTCCCAACTTCTGATGGGCCCAGTAGGCCCATTTCCCAACTTCTGATGGGCCCAGTAGGCCCATTTCCCAAATTCTGGGGTGCCCGGTAGGCCCATTTTTTGCCCTCCTCAGGCTCTAGAGCAGTGGTTCTCAACCTTTCTAATGGCACGACCTCTTAAGACAGTTCTTCGTGTTGTGGTGGCCCCCAACATAAGTCTAGCCCCAATTCTCCCAGCAGAACTTTAAGCTGATTGGCAGGAAGGTCATAGGGACATTCCGTACTGTAAAGGCCTGATTGGTCGGATTGTAAAAATATGTTCCAAGGTGCCAAAATAGAATCTTTACTTCCTAACATAATGGGAAATTTGTCTTAGGTGACCCCTGTGAGATGGTTGTTCGACCCCCAAAGGGGTCCTGACTGCCAGATTGAGAACCACTGCTCTAGAGGCTTCCCAGGAGCCTGAGAGGGCAAAATGCCCTCCCTCGTTTCCCTGGAGGCCCTCTGTAAGCTAAAGTCCCTGTATGAACCAAAAATCAACCGGCTGGCATGCACATGCACATTGGAGCTGAGCTAGCGCAATGGCTTGTGTGCCAGCAGACATGGCTCCACGTGCCACTTCTAGCACCCATGCCATAGTTTCGCCATCACTGGCCTATGTATCCTGAGCACTCTGCCAGTGAAAAGCAGGTTCCCAAGCTCCGTTTTCATCTGCGACAGCCTCCTGCAACCCTCTGCCAGCAAAAATGGAGTCCAGAGGTCGACTGGGAAGAGACGTCCACCTGATAGACATCAGGCAAGTATTGTATATATGAAGAATTGTAAAATTGCTAAGACATCAATGGATCAGGGATTTGTACATAATGATATTAAATGTCCTATATTTGTTTTTGTTTTTTTTAAAAATAAAGTTTCTTAATTAACAAAAGGTAAATGGAGGGGGGCAGGGGGGGGTACATAGATTCAAAATGGGTAAGGATATTTATTACATGATAATATGTAACAAAATGTAACAAAAATTCAATATTCACATTTGTATCTTATTACTTATCAATAATTCATTTATCTATCTTATCATGTTAATTAAAACCTATAAGGATAATAAATGTTAGTAAGAATAGTGGAAGATGTATTTGTAGAAAGGTAAGTAGAAAAGTAAGATTAGAATTATATAAAATATTTAGCAAAAGAAAAGTATAAGGAGTAAGAATAAATAAACAAATAAATGGGGGAGGGTAAAGGGGATATTAAATATCCTATATTTGATAAAGAAATGTATCAATCTCTAATTGGTAGCATCTCATTTTTGAGTAATTGGTCTAGACCAGATATATCCAAAGTGTAAATCAATTGGCAAGATATAAGTCTGAACCAAATGAAAAACATTGGCAAGCGGTTAAGTGAATACTTTGATATTTAAGGAACACAATACATTATTCTTTATATTTAGAACCAAGAAATGAACTTGTCAAGGTCCCAGGAGCATCCAAACTATATCAGAATCCAAATCAAAGTACTCAAAGTTCTGATTTATTGCCGGAACCATCATGGAACCTACATTTGGAAAATTGAATCCCTTGCCTCTCACCCACAAACCTATCACGTTGTCCGCTCAGATTGTGCCAGCATGGCAGGTCCTCCTTCTGCTTCTGCCCAGGTGAATGGGCATAGGATAGCCTTGAACCACTCTAAAGAATGTTTTGTGGCTGCATCTGTTCCTTCATGAAAATCACCCCTCCCAGGTTCCCATAAACATCAGGCCTTCTATAGATAGTGTGGCAAGCCATTAATTTTCCACCAACTTCTGCACCGGCTTAACAGAAAAAATGTTAACTGCATATGTTGATGCAAGTTTTCCCACTGATTCAATGACTTGTAAGTCAACATCAGGTACTGTATAGTGGTTATGTTAGATAATACTTTATTAGGGTGGAAATCTATTAGGCAGCAACATATTAGTTTATCCAGAATACCTCCAGAACCGCCTTCTACCGCACGAATCCCAGCGGCCGATTAGGTCCCACAGAGTTGGCCTTCTCCCGGTCCCGTCGACAAAACAATGTCGTTTGGTGGGCCCCAGGGGAAGAGCTTTCTCTGTGGTGGCCCCGGCCCTCTGGAATCAACTCCCCTCGGAGATTAGAACAGCCCCCACCCTCCTTGTCTTTCACAAATTACTCAAGACCCACCTATATCGCCAGGCATGGGGGAACTGAGACACCTCCCCCAGGCTTTTACCACCACTGCAGCTGACACATCACGAGACCCTCATTTGATACACCTGAATCCCTGATAAACAAAAGAACACGGATACTGACATCCACTAAACTCGGCAGAAGATGTTACCTAGTCTGATAATGACTCAAAAACCAACCCACAAGCTCGGAGAACGAACCTTCACCCTCATCCTTAATCCAAGCTACAGATATTTGCCACTATTGCAAAATGTCTACTGCAGTGGTTCCCAACCCTCTTTTGGCCATGCTCCACTTAAATGTCTCTAAAAACCTGAAGCCCCCTGCCCTGTGACATATAATTCTTACTATTCAAAAAGTGAACTCCTACTTATGCGGAAGAAGCTTAAAAGGCCATTAACTTGATTTAAAAAAGGTTCCAATTTCCCCTGTTAAATATCAAATTGCCCGCCTCTGGGACGTGGGCAGTGGTGGGTCCCAGCCTCAACAGTGGAGAGTGCCGTTCTAGTGGCGGCCATGTAGCGTGTAGGCTAGCACCGGTGGCGATGCTTGGTGTGTACGTGCCACCGGTGCTTCCCTGGACCTACAGCTGCCCTGCCCTGCTGCAAGCGTTGCCTTCCCCTGCCATTCGCCCGTGCTCGCCTCTTGTGCCAGCTTCCCCCACCGCCCGTGTTGCCGCCGTTCACCCCAAGAGCGAGAGGCGAGCGCGGAAAGTAGGTGGTGATGGGGCAATCAGCGATGGGCAGCGGCAAGCGGGCACTTACTTGTTTGCTCATTTCCGGGGGGTTTTCACTTCTGCACAGGCAAGGGAGGGGAAGTGGGGGCACGCTCCCGGCCCGCTCCGGTAGGGCTGGGAATGTTAGCCTGCTCCTGGACATGGGCCTCATGTTGGGAATCACTGATCTACTATATATACACTGCTCAAAAAAAAAAATAAAGGGAACACTTTAAAAAACACAATAGAACTCGAAGTAAATCAAACTTCTGTGAAATCAAACTGACCGCTTAGGAAGCAACACTGATTGACCATCAATTTCACATGCTGTTGTGCACATTCAATTTTGTACAGAACAAAGTATTAAATATTTCATTCATTTGGATCTAGGTTGTGTACTTTGACAGTTCTCTTTATTTTTTGAGCAGTATATTTCTATAGCAACATATTAGTATTTTTTAGAAAAAACTAAAGTACATTTCCGATATGTTTAAAGCTTCAGGGAATTCCTGTTCTTTTAAACCGTGCAACATTCAATTGCTTGCCCAGATTGACCAAAAGACCATTCATAAATCCTGTTTAATGTTGAATAGTGTCCTGAAAAATCCACATGGGCCTTTGTAGGTGAGGAATGACATTGAAGTCAGCGAAGCAGTGGAAGTGATGTGCCGGTGCCTGGAGGCTGTTGGGATCTGGATGAGTGTCAACAGACTCAAACTCAACCCTGATAAGACAGAGTGGCTGTGGGTTTTGCCTCCCAAGGACAATCCCATCTGTGCATCCATCACCCTGGGGGGGGGGGGGGAATTACTGACCCCCTCAGAGAGTGTCCGCAACTTGGGCGTCTTCCTCGATCCACAGCTCACATTAGAGAAACATCTTTCAGCTGTGGTGAGGGGGACGTTTGCCCAGGTTTGCCTGGTGCACCAGTTGCATCCCTATTTGGACCGGGAGTCACTGCTCACAGTCACTCATGCCCTCATCACCTTGAGGCTTGACTACTGCAATGCTCTCTACATGGGGCAGTCATAGGCTTCCCCAAATATGCCCATGTTACACCAACACTCCGCAGTCTGCGTTGGTTGCCAATCAGTTTCCGGTCACAATTCAAAGTGTTGGTTATGACCTATAAAGCCCTTCATGGCACTGGACCAGATTATCTCAGGGACCGCCTTCTGCTGCACGAATCCCAGTGACCAGTCAGGTCCCACAGAGTGGGCCTTCTCCGGGTCCCATTAAGTAAACAATGTCGTTTGGCAGGACCCAGGGGAAGAGCCTTCTCTGTGGTGGCCCCGGCCCTTTGGAACCAATTCCCCCCAGTGATTAGAATAGCCCCCACCCTCCTTGCCTTTTGTAAACTTCTTAAAACCCACCTCTGCCGTCAGGCATGGGGGAACTGAGATATTCTTTCCCCCTAGGCCTTTACAATTTACACATGGTATGTCTGTATGTATGTTTGGTTTTTATAAGGTTTTTTAAAAGTTATTTTAGTATTGGGTTGGATTGTTACATGCTGTTTTTATCATTGTTGTTAGCTGCCCCGAGTCTACGGAGAGGAGCGACATACAAATCCAATAAATAAATAAATAAATTATGGGCATCACTAGGTTATTTTGCAATTTGTTTAACTTGACACAACGTCACCATACGCAATGACGTCATGATGCCAATGACATCCTTTCATGATAAGATGTCACTCTATGAAATGGGGCTTGTACTATGTCACAAGTGTCCAACTTGCGGCGTCACATTGCCGTCACGTGTCGGGGTGTTTTTTCCCTTTGTGGAGCTGGGGTGGGCATGGCCTGCGCGTGATGCATCCGGTCCTTGGGCTCCCAGTTTGACACATCCCTGGGCTAGATGCCTATCTTTGCTGTGTAATCCCTTTTCACACAGAAGTCTTCCGATAGATGGAGGTCTCACCATCTTTCCTTGCTGTTTCTGAAACATGTTTTCCACCTCTTGTGTCATGCTCACCTAAATAGGAAGGATTCCAAAGTACAGTTGGAAAGTGTTGTGTGTGTGTGTGAGAGAGAGAGCAAACACACACACACACACACACACACACACACACACACACACACACACACTCACACACACACAGAGAGACACCCGCACAGAGAGAGAGAGAGAGAGAGAGACAATCCTATCCTGGGGCACAGCGACCCCTACTGGACTTTACTTGCATTATTAGCGGGGCTGCCAGAGAGTAAAGTTAAGGAACGGTACCTTATAAACAAACCTGAGTGAATTCCTCAGAATATGATAAAATTGGGGATGGGTGGGTTTGGATAACAATACAGAAATCCCTTACTTATCACTACCATGGGAAAATAGTTTAAATTTCCCGAAGATTTCCATATGTATTTTTCAAAGATTTCCATATGTATCAAAATATATTTAAAACAATTCCTAAAGCATTCCTATTAAGATGAAAATAGATGAAATCACCAAGGGTAATCTTTTGAAATGACATAAAGATCGTTCAGTGATATTGCTTGTATAATACAGGCTGTCCTCGAGTTACGGCCATTCCTTCAACAAGCATCTGAACTTATGACAGCACTGAAAGAAGAGTTTTAAAAACTGTCTTCAAACTTTTTATTTATTTATTTATTTATTCATTTGTCCAATACACAAATACATAGGAAGAAAAATAGACATGTAGTAATATATATAAGGGTAAAGTGAACTTAGAGGAGAGGATATATGAAAGAAAGAAAGTATATATGATAAGTGAGAGAAAGGAAAGACAACTGGACAGGGGATGAAAGGCACACCAGTGCACTTATGTACACCCCTTACTGGCCTCTTAGGAACCTGGAGAGGTCAATCGTGGAGAGTCTAAGGGAGAAGTGTTGGGGGTTAGGGGTTGACACAATAGAGTCCGGCAATGAGTTCCACGCTTTGATAACTTGATTGTTGAAATCATATTTTTTACAGTCAAGTTTGGAGCGGTTCGTATTAAGTTTGAATCTGTTGCGTGCTCTTGTATTGTTGCGGTTGAAGCTGAAGTAGTCATTGACCAGTAGGACGTTGCAGCATATGATCTTGTGGGCAATACTCAAATCATGTTTTAGGCGCTGTAGTTCTATGCTTTCTAGGCCCAGGATTGTTAGTCTATTTTCGTAGGATATTCTGCTTCGAGTGGAGGAGTGAAGGGCTCTTCTGGTGAAATATCTTTGGACATTTTCAAGGGTGTTGATGTCTGAGATGTGGTGTGGGTTCCAGACAGATGAGCAGTAGTCTAGGATAGGTCTGACAAAAGTTTTGTAGGCTCTTGTGAGTAGTGTGAGATTGCCTGAGCAGAAGCTGCGTAGGATCAGGTTAACAACTCTAGAAGCTTTTTTGGCGATATTGTTGCAGTTACATTCTTGGGTAATGAAGGAAAAGATTGCGGAAGCACTTCAAGATCTCGATTCCTTATTGGGGAGTATAAAATGGGCATTTTAGGGCAGTGCACATGTTGTTCGATTATCTCACAGTCCCAAAAAGATGAGGAGCTGCTTTTATAAATCATCAGCAGATTCTGCATTGATATTCAGGCATATTCTGAGAATCCTCCGGGGAATTAAAATGAAAAATTTGCGGGATTGACTTTTTCTCTAAACAACCAGAGGGCAGAACAAGAAGTAATAGGTAGAAGCTTGTCAAAGAGAGATACAAGCTAGAAGTAAAGAGAAATTTTCTGACAGGGAGAGCAATTAATTGATAAATAGCTTGCCTCCTGGAACTGTAGGCGTTCCATTACTGGAGCCTCATTAGAGTGTTGGAATAGATGACCTCTGAGGCCCCTTTTAGCCTTATGATTTTATATTCTATGTCCTACTCAATGACAGACATTCGAGGCACAATAGGGAAGGGAAACAGCTTCACAGCTCTATTTTACTCTGCAACAATAGAATTCGTTTCTTCCCATCCTTACACCAAAGAGAACAAAGGTGAATAATTTAGAACTTCTTTTTTATTCCTTCTCCCCTTTTTTTTTTTAGGGCTAAGCTGATATTTATGTATCTCCTGTTGCATGCTTTCTTCAAGGTTGTCCCTGTGCTTCTCAATGAATTCTGTTCCAAATAACTCATGATTGTATTATTTTCTCTGTCAAATCTTGAACTGTGAGATAACCTCACGCCTCCAGACCTGTTATATTAGCCAGCCCAGTATGAACAGACAACAA